>NC_036855.1:4191087-4227546 GCF_002910315.2 Salvelinus sp. IW2-2015
TGTTCTTTGAATTACATTTGTGTAAAAACTTGCAAAGTACTTATTTTACCATTATGAACACTGCCTATATTTTAACATAAAATATATAATATGTTACTATTGCAATGATAAAAACCCTGAAATTATTTGTTATTTTTTTTTATTCTTGTTGCCAAATACTTTATACACAAACAAAGATTCCAAAAGTCTATACCAAAATTACAAATTTTTCTGAGTGAATTTAATTATCTTATTAAAAACATTAACCCTATGAAAACAACAAGAATAACATCTTCATGAATCATTATAATAAGATATTTTCAGAGTGAATATAATTGCACTTAAATTGTTTATTTTTTGTATTATCTTATTTTATATGTTTGAGTATTGTTAATACCTGTGTTTGGTTTTGCTAGACTGTTTGATTGTAGCAATGTAAGGTGATTTTGTATTATGAAGTATACAAAAAATATATATAATAACATTTAAAAAACGAATGTCCAAAATTGAAAATTATGGCGCGAGTTGAAGTGTGGGAATCTCAGAAGATTGCCGTTTCCAGTTGATCAAGGTTAAATGGGCTAATGGGATGTCATTCTCCCACATAGCTATTTCACTACATTACTAATGAAACGACTGGACCAAATGGGAGAAATGGTGACACCATTACATGTTATGGATTAGCATGGCCCAAAGACTAGACGAACATAGTAAATGTATGTACATGACACTCAAATTAGTCTCGCAAAGTTTCTAAACCCAGAGGACTGACATCGCGAGTGTAAGCGGCTGATTCCCTCCTCTTCGTCTGAAGAGGAGGTGTAGGATCGGACCAAAACGCAGCGAGGTATGAAGACATGAATGATTTATTAAAGCAGACGAACACGTAACACACTTGAGAAAATTACAAAACAAAAAACGACGTAGACCGACCTGAACATATGAACTTACATAAACACGAAGAACGCCCGAACAGGTACAGACTAGAACAAAACGATACAGTCCGTGTGTACCTAGCACAAACAC
This sequence comes from Salvelinus sp. IW2-2015, assembly GCF_002910315.2. Taxonomy (NCBI): domain Eukaryota; kingdom Metazoa; phylum Chordata; class Actinopteri; order Salmoniformes; family Salmonidae; genus Salvelinus; species Salvelinus sp. IW2-2015. The sequence continues at coordinate 4,192,093 of NC_036855.1, forward strand.
GGAAGACAATCACCCACAACAAACGGCTCGTGAACAGCCATACCTTAATAGGTTCTCGAATCAGAAGAAAGTCAACACCTGCCCCAATTGAGAACCAGTATCAGGCCACACATTGAACCCACAATAGAAAACTAACATAGACTAACGCCACCCAGCTCACCGCCTGACCCATGACTAAAAAATTATCAAAAACAACGGGAAAACAGTCAACGGAACGTGACAGAACCCCCCCCCCCCTCAAGGTTGCGAAACTCCGGGGCGCACCACCGCTAAAAACTAGGAGGGTCTGGGTGGGCATCTGTCCCGGGTGGCGGCTTCCGGCGGCAGGACGAGGGACACCACTCCACCATTGTCTTTTGTCCCCCTCTTAGCGTCCTTTGAGTGGCGATCTCGCCCCCGACCCTGGGTCTAGGAGAACTTAGAAAGTTCCCCCCTAGATAGAGGAGATATCTCAGGGACACTAGAGGGTGGACGCTCAGGGACAGAGAGGTAGCTCAGGACAGAGAGGTTTAGCTCAAGGACCAGAGGGGCAACTCCGGACTAAGGCAGCCCGCGTCCAGGACAGAGAGAACCAGCTCTGGACTGAATGGTCGCTCCCGGACCTATGGCAGCTTGCCGGATGAATAATGCGGCTCAATGACTGGAGAGGCGCGGACTCATGGACGGAGGCGGCTTAGGCCTCAATGAGGGCGTAGACGGGGCGCTCATGACTGTAGAGGGCGACGGCTCATGACGGCGACGCGCGTAATGATATAATACTGTTTTACATTAAACTCGAAATTCATGAACGATTAATCAAATAATCATAATAAATAACAATATTTTATAATTTCTTGAATAGCTTAATTTCCATAAACTGAATATATATTACCATTAAAATTTATAGATAATATTATACCGGCACATATCAATATAAGATGGGGCGGCTCATGACTGAAGGGCGGCTCATGACTGGAGGGCGGCTTCATGACTGAAGGGGCATGAGGGGCGGCTCATGACTGGAGGTGCGGCTCATGACGTCTGGGAGGGCCCGGCTCATAACTGGAGGGCGGCTCATGGACGGGCAGGGCGGCTCATGACTGGAGGGCGGCTCATGATGGAGGCGGCTCACTGACTGGAGGGTCGGCTCATGACTGGAGGGCGCTCATGACTGACGGATGAACTGGCTGACGGCTTGGCTGCTCATGCTGAGCCTAGACGGCTCTGGCTGCTCATGGCTGGCGGAAGCTCTGGCTGCTTCGTCTGGCGGAAGGCTCTGGGCTGCTCCTGTCTGGCGGAAGGCTCATGGCTGCTCGTTCCTGGCGGAAGGCTCTCTAGCGGCTCCTGTCTGGCGGAGCTTAGCGGCTACTGACTGACGGACGGCTCTGAGCGCTCAGGACAAGACGGGCGGCTTTGAAGGCTCAGGGACAGAACGGGCAGCTTTGAAGGCTCAGTCAGACGGGCGGCTTTGAAGCTCAGGACAGACGGGCGCTTTGAAGGTCCAGGTACAAGACGGGCAGTGCAGGCGGATGTTGCGTTCCAAAGCAATTTATGTTCATTGTCGCCGCCTCTCGGCTTTCATACCGCCGCCTCTCGGCTTTAGCTGCCTCCAGCTCTTCACGAGGGCGATATTCTCCAGGTTGTGCCCATGGACCTTTACCGTCCAGTATTTCCTCCCATGTCCAGGAATCCTGCGATTGCTGCTGCTTTCTCCCACGCCGCTTGGTCCTTGGTTGGTGGGTGATTCTGTAACGGCTGATTTCCTCCTCTTTGTCTGACAAAAACAACGGAAAACAACGGAAAACAGGTCAGGAACGTGACTGCGAGACTTCCGGTAACGTTTGCGAAACAGACCAGGCTGGGATTTGGGGTTTGAGAAGAATGAGAGAAGTGAAGAATTATTTCTTAGTTGTTAATTTTCTCGAAATTTAAAGCCACAGCCTAGATATGAGCCAATGTCTTAAGTAGTTGAACATGTTATTACTTCAATCTCGTGAAGGTGACAAACTGACATATTTTAATTTTMGTCAAAAACAACTTTATATCGAAGGAGTACCTTTGATTTGACTGCCTGCACATGCGCAGTTCGGCGCGAGACGACCGTTACACCCGATCAATCAAATGTATTGATAAAGCCCTACTTACATCAGCTGATGTCACAAAGTGCTGTACAGAAACCCAGCCTAAAACCCCAAACAGCAAGCAATGCAGATGTAGAAGCACGGTGGCTAGGAAAAACTACCTAGAAAGGCCGGAACCTAGGAAGAAACCTAGAGAGGATCCAGGCTATGAGGGGTGGCCAGAGATTATAACAGAACATGGCCAAGATGTTCAAATGTTCATAGATGACCAGCAGGGTCAAATAATAATAATCACAGTGGTTGTAGAGGGTGCAACAGGTCAGCACCTCAGGAGTAAATGTCAGTTGGCTTTTCATAGCCGATCATTCAAAGTATCTCTATTGCTCTTGCTGTCTCTAGAGAGTTGAAAACAGCAAGTCTGGGACAAGGTAGCACATCCGGTGAACAGGTCAGGGTTCCATAGCCGCAGGCAGAACAGTTGAAACTGGAGCAGCAGCACGACCAGGTGGACTGGGGACAGCAAGGAGTCATCCAGGCAGGTAGTCCCGAGACATGGTCCTAGGGGTCAGATCCTCAGAGATAAAGAAAATAAATTAGAGAGAGCATACTTAAATTCACACAGGACACCGGATAAGAAAAGAGAAATACTCCAGATATAACAGACTGACCCTAGCCCCCCCGACACATATAACTATTGCAGCTAAATACTGGAGGCTGAGACAGGAGGTGTCGGGAGACACTGTGGCCCAATCCGACAATACCCCAGGACAGGGCAAACAGGCAGGATATAACCCCACCCACTTTGCCAAAGCACAGCCCCCACACCACTAGAGGGATATCTTCAACCACCAATCTACCATCCTGAGACAAGGCCGAGGATAGCCACAAAAGATCTCCCGAACTGCACAAACCAAGGGGGGGGGGGCGCCAACCCGGACAGGAAGATCACGTCAGTGACCCAACCCACTCAAGTGACGCACCCCTCCTAGGGACGGCATGGAAGAGCACCAGTAAGCCAGTGACTCAGCCCCTGTAATAGGGTTGAGGCAAAGAATCCCAGTGGAGAGAGGGGAACCAGCCAGGCAGAGACAGCAAGGGGCGTTCGTTGCTCCAGTGCCTTTCCGTTCACCTTCACACTCCTGGGCCAGACTACACTCAATCATAGGACCTACTGAAGAGATGAGTTTTCAATAAAGACTTAAAGGTTGAGACCGAGTCTGCGTCTCTCACATGGGCAGGCAGACCATTCCATAAAAATGGAGCTCTATAGGAGAAAGCCCTGCCTCCAGCTGTTTGCTTAGAAATTCTAGGACAGTAAGGAGGCCTGTGTCTTGTGACCGTAGCGTACGTGTAGGTATGTACGGCAGACCAAATCGGAAAGATAGGTAGGAGCAAGCCCATGTAATGCTTTGTAGGTTAGCAGTAAAACCTTGAAATCAGCCCTAGCCAACAGAAAGAAAGCTCAGTGTGTAATATAGATCAAAGTTTTGGTTCTAGTCAAGATTCTAGCAGCCATGTTAGCACTAACTGAAGTTATTTAGTGCTTTATCCGGGTAGCCGGAAAGTTGCAGTAGTCTACACTAGAAGTGACAAAAGCATTTTTTCTGCATCATTTTGGACAGAAAGTTTCTGATTTTTGCAATGCTACATAGATGGAAAAAAGCTGTCCTTGAAACAGTCTTGATATGTTCGTCAAAAGAGAGATCAGGGTCCAGAGTACGCCGAGGTCCTTCAAAGTTTTATTTGAGACGACTCACAACCATCAAGATTAACTGTCAGATCAACAGAAGATCTCTTTGTTTCTTGGGACCTAGAACAATCATCTCTGTTTTGTACGAGTTTTTGAAATTTTGCCGCCATCCACTTCCTTATGTCTGAAACACAGGTTTCCAGGGAGGGCAATTTTGGGGCTTCACCATGTTTTTACCTTCTTCCAAAAGTCCACAAAAATCTTGAATCCCCCAGGCAGACAAGTCATTAGTAGTAATGAAAGTCTGACAGAACCCATCTCTAAGTACATTGATTACTTTATTAAGCCTTTTCTGACGTCACTCCCAGCCTATCTTCAAGATACCACAGATGTGTTGAAACAAAATTAAGGAATTGAACAATATACAGTGGGGAGAACAGTATTTGATCCACTGCCGATTTTGCAGGTTTTCCTACTTACAAAGCATGTAGAGGTCTGTAATTTTTATCATAGGTACACTTCAACTGTGAGAGACGGAATCTAAAACAAAAATCCAGGAAATCACATTGTATGATTTTTAAGGAAATTATTTGCATTTTATTGCATGACATAAGTATTTGATCACCTACCAACCAGTAAGAATTCCGGCTCTCACAGACCTGTTAGTTTTTCTTTGAAAGCCTCTGTTCTCCACTCATTACCTGTATTAACTGCACCTGTTTGAACTCGTTACCTGTATAAAAGGACACCTGTCCACACACTCAATCAAACAGACTCCAACCTCTCCACAATGGCCAAGACCAGAGAGCTGTGTAAGGACATCAGGGATAAAATTGGTAGACCTGCACAAGGCTGGGATGGGCTACAGGACAATAGGCAAGCAGCTTGGTGAGAAGGCAACAAATGTTGGCGCAATTATTAGAAAATGGAAGAAGTTGAAGTTGACGGTCAATCACCCTCGGTCTGGGGCTCATGCAAGATCTCACCTCGTGGGGCATCAATGATCATGAGGAAGGTGAGGGATCAGCCAGAACTACACGGCAGGACCTGGTCAATGACTGAAGAGAGCTGGGACCACAGTCTCAAAGAAAACCATTAGTAACACACTACGCCATCATGGATTAAAATCCTGCAGCGCACGCAAGGTCCCCCTGCTCAAGCCAGCGCATGTCCAGGCCCGTCTGAAGTTTGCCAATGACCATCTGGATGATCCAGAGGAGGATGGGAGAAGGTCATGTGGTCTGATGAGACAAAATAGAGTTTTTGGTCTAAACTCCACTCGCCGTGTTTGGAGGAAGAAGAAGGATGAGTACAACTCTAAGAACACCATCCCAACCGTGAAGCATGGAGGTGGAAACATCATTCTTTGGGGATGCTTTTCTCGCAAAGGGACAGGACGACTGCACCGTATGAGGGAGGATGGATGGGGCCATGTATCGCGAGATCTTGGCCAACAACCTCCTTCCCTCAGTAAGAGCATTGAAGATGGTCGTGGCTGGGTCTTCCAGCAAGACAACGACCCGAAACACACAGCCAGGGCAACTAAGGAGTGGCTCTGTAAGAAGCATCTCAAGGTCTTGGAGTGGCCTAGCCAGTCTCCAGACCTGAACCCAATAGAATATCTTTGGAGGGAGCTGAAAGTCCGTATTGCCCAGCGACAGCCCCGAAACCTGAAGGATCTGGAGAAGGTCTGTATGGAGGAGTGGGACCAAATCCCTGCTGCAGTGTGTGCAAACCTGGTCAAGAACTACAGGAAACGTATGATTCCTGTAATTGCAAACAAAGGTTTCTGTACCAATATTAAGTTCTGCTTTTCTGATGTATCAAATACTTATGTCATGCAATAAAATGCAAATTAATTACTTAAAAATCATACAATGTGATTTTCTGGATTTTTGTTTTAGATTCCGTCTCTCACAGTTGAAGTGTACCTATGATAAAAATTACAGACCTCTACATGCTTTGTAAGTAGGAAAACCTGCAAAATCGGCAGTGTATCAAATACTTGTTCTCCCACTGTAGGTACAGCTTCCTTTTTAGTCACAATGGATGTGGAGTCTCTATACACCACCATTGAACATGAACAAGGTTTGGCAGCGATGCACCATTTCTGAGTACCCGGCTGAAACTGAGATGCCTCCTACAGAATTCATTGTCTCACTGACTGAATGGACTCTTAATCATAACATCTTTATCTTTCAGGATCGTATTTTTAAACAGGTCAAAGGATGTGCCATGGGAGCTTGACTCAGCCTTTCCTACCCTGGTTTGTACTTGGTAATGGAAGACTTCATTTTGGTCCTTCTAATAATATCTCTGACCGAATTATATGGTGGGGACGCTATATTGATGATGTTTGCCTGTTTTGGTCCGGCACCGAGATAACTTATTTCCTTCACCAATACCTTAACAGCATTAACCCTAACATCAAACTAACTATGGAGTACAACAAGGATAACATTAACTTTTTGGACTCGACATCAGTAAAATGACAAGGTGTTTACACACATCAATCTTTAGGAAGCCTACAGATGGAATACCATTCTAAGGGCAGACAGCTTTCACCCAAAAGGCTAAAAGAGAATATTCCATATGGCCAATTCCAAAGAGGTCCGCAGAATTTGCGATCAGGAAACAGACTACAGTGTCAGATCTGCTGAATTGGAGATATCGCTTCTTGAATCGGGCTACAGCGTTCAGGTCCTGAAAATGCAGTTAAGGGCTGGATTACTTGACAGAGAGAACTTGTTGCGAAGGGGAGTTGCCTCCTGTGATACATCAGAGAGAGTGTATTTTTCTTACAAAATACAGCACTGAAGCAGAGAACATTAAAAGAGTCATTAAAAATAATTGGGAATCATCCAAAGTGATACGCTACTACGCCAAGTCTTTCCTGAGCCACCAGTCATAAGTTTTAAGAGATGTCCTACCCTAAATGACAAATTAGTCCACAGTTATCTTCCGGGTGACTCTCACAAAAACTTGTCTTTACCAACAACCGAAGGGCTCTTTTAAATGTAACCAGTGCAACCATTGCAGAAATATTGCACAAAAAAAGTTTTTGGTTGACACAGCTTCCAAAATGGAGTATTACGTCAAGCATTTCATTATACTGCAAAACCACTCATGTCATCTATAGATTGGAATGTCCACAGTGCAAGGTGTTCTACATTGGACGGACAAAGAGACGCCTTCAAGACCGCTTAGCAGAACACAAGTATGCCACACGGGTAGGCAATGAAGACTACCCATGGCAAGGCACTACAAAGTCCTTACACCATGGCAACCCTGCTCCCTACAAGCTATGGGTATTGATCATGTTCCGGCCTCTATTAGAAAAGGGGACCGTCTTAAACAGTTAAACCAAAGGGAAAGTTTGGGATTTACAAACTACAGACCACTAAGTACCCTGGTTTAAATGAAGATATGGATTTATAAACTACAGGCCACTAAGTACCCTGGTTTAACTGAAGATATGGATTTACAAACTACAGGCCACTAAGTACCCTGGTTTAACTGAAGATATGGATTTCTCACCCTTCCTGTCGGGTTGTGATTGGTCCATTTGCTGTCATCTAGTGGACATTTTGCTCAATTGCCCTCAGCTATGTTTAGACTGTTGTTCATGTTTTGCTGTGTTCTAGTGTACTATGGAATATATTGCTTTCTTATTCTAGACACTTCTCCCAGTCATATTTAAGGTAGAACTATTTCTAAGTGTCCTGATAATTCTAGCTTGGAGTTGTATGTATGATAACATAGCTACAGTATTTCACTTTTTAATGTGTATAGTATTGCTGACTAGGTGTGTCCAATCAATTTTGTAACCACTCCTCTTAAATTAGGGCTAATTGGAAAAGCTGTTCAAAAGAGGACATTGTATTATTTCTTTGTACTCTCTGATGAAGGCCATGCAGCCGAAACGCGTTGGATTTTTAAAACTTTGTTTCTGTTGAACATGCCATACAAATAAAGGCATTTTAATTAATTATATGAAAGAGTGCCTTGGTCCTCCTTTCTTTTTGATGACCAATTTACCCCTTTTACCAAAGAGCACCTTCTGTCTACCAAAATGTACTATTTTGTACCTTATTAGTGCTTCCCTTCCTCCTCTTTCTACTAGCTGTTACATCACGTTGCAGAGTGTTTAGAGTAAACGGTTTGCTATGGTACAAAATGTTTAGCTATGGTATGCCACTAATGAGTACACCCCCTGATGACTCCCAATTCACTCAAAAGGGAGAGAGAGTGGGAAAACTGACCCTTGACCCCGCAACCCTGGGGGAGTTCAATCCGAAAGGGGGAGATTCTCAATTGGGCAAAAGTCCGTACTCTCCTTGAATCCTCCGTCCTTCTCTCCCACGTGACCCGGAAACCGATAAGTGGTTGCCATATGTAGGAATGTGTCAATTAGTTAATAACCAGTTGAGCTGACAGACATTTTGCACTGTTTCGCTATGATTTTAGTCATCAATCTAGCAAGAGGACAATATTTTATTAATGTAGTAATGGGCTTCCCTTCTATAGACAAGGGGAGAAGGGCTATGTAAAGTGCTACATTTTGCTACAAATTCAGCAATTGCTTTGCTATGTCTGTGCCGGAAAGAAGTCGAGCTAAATAAATGTTTTTCTTGAGGTAACGTTGTAGTGAAGTTATATAAATGGATGTAACTATTTGAACATCATTACAACACTGTATATAGCCATAATATTACATTTGAAATGTTTTTTATTTAAATTCCTTTATTTCACCTTTATTTAACCAGGTAAGCTAGTTGAGAACACGTTTTCATTTACAACTGCGACCTGGCCAAGATAAAGCAAAGCAGTGCGACAGAAACAACAACACAGAGTTACACATGGAATAAACAACCGTGCAGTCAATAAYACAATAGAAAAAAAGAARGTCTATTTACAGTGTGTGCAAATGGCATGAGGAGGTAAGGCAATAAATAGGCCATAGTAGCAAAGTAATTACAATTTAGCAGATTAACACTGAATTGATAGATGAGCAGATGATGATGAGCAGATAATGATGTGTAAGTAGTGATACTGGTGTGCAAAAGAGCAGCAAAGAAAATTAAAACAATATGGGAATGAGGTAGGTAGATTGGGTGGGCTATTTACAGATGGACTATGTACAGCTGCAGCGATCGGTTAGCTGCTCAGATAGCTGATGTTTAAAGTTAGTGAGGGAAATGTAAGTCTCCAGCTTCAGGGATTTTTGCAATTCGTTCCAGTTACTGGCAGCAGAGAACTGGAAGGAAAGGCGGCCAAAGGAGGTGTTGGCTTTGGGCATGACCAGTGAGATATACCTGCTGGAGCTCGTGCTACGGGTGGGTGTTGTTATCGTGACCAGTGAGCTGAGATAAGGCAGAGCATTACCTAGCATAGACTTATAGATGACCTGGAGCCAGTGGGTCTGGCGAYGAATATGTAGCGAGGGCCAGCATACTAGAGCATACAGGTCGCACTGGTGGGTGGTATAAGGCGCTTTGGTAACAAAACGGATGGCACTGTGATAGACTACATCCAATTTGCTGAGTAGAGTATTGTAAGCAATTTTGTAGATGACATCGCCGAAGTCGAGGATCGGTAGGATAGTCAGTTTTACTAGGGTAAGTTTGGCAGCGTGAGTGAAGGAGGCTTTGTTTGCGAAATAGAAAGCAGATTCTAGATTTGATTTTGGATTGGAGATGTTTGATATATGTCTGGAAGGAGAGTTTACAGTCTAGCCCGACACATAGGTATTTGTAGTTGTCCACGTATTATAGGTCAGAACCGTCCAGAGTAGTGATGCTAGTCGGGCGGGCAGGTGCGGGCAGGGAACGGTTGAAAAGCATGCATTTGGTTTTACTAGCGTTTAAGAGCAGTTGGWGGCCACGGAAGGAGTGTTGTATCGCATTGAAGCTCGTTTGGAGGTTAGTTAACACAGTGTCCAAAGAAGGGTCAGATGTATATCGAATGGTGTCGTCTGCGTAGAGGTGGATCAGGGAATCACCCGCAGCAAGAGCGACATCGTTGATATATACAGAGAAAGAGTTGGCCCAAGAATTGAACCCTGTGGTACCCCCATAGAGACTGCCAGAGGTCCGGACAACAGGTCCTCCGATTTGACACACTGAACTCTGTCTGCGAAGTAGTTGGTGAACCAGGCGAGGCAGTCATTTGAGAAACCAAGGCTGTTGAGTCTGCCGATAAGAATGCGGTGATTGACAGAGTCGAAAGACTTGGCCAGGTCGATGAAAACGGCTGCACAGTATTGTCTTTTATCGATGGCGGTTATGATATCGTTTAGGACCTTAAGCGTGGCTGAGGTGCACCCGTGACCAGCTCGGAAACCAGATTGCATAGCGGAGAAGGTACAGTGGGATTCGAAATGGTCGGTGATTTGTTTGTTAACYTGGCTTTCGAAGACTTTTGAAAGGCAAGGTAGGATAGATATAGGTCTGTAACAGTTCGGGTCTAGAGTGTCTCCCCCTTTGAAAAGGGGGACGACCCGGCAGCTTTCCAATCTTTTGGGATCTCAGACGCTGCTTTGCAGCTCCTTCAGGGTTATCTTTGGTCACTTTGTTGCCTCTCTGATTAATGTCCTCCTTGCCTGGTGAGTTTTGGTGGGCGGCCCTCTCTTGGCAGGTTTGTTGTGGTGCCATATTCTTTCCATTTCTTATAATGGATTTAATGGTGCTCTGTGGGATGTTCAAAGTTTTCTATMTTTTTTTTAATAACCAACACTGATCTGTACTTCTGCACAATTCTGTCCCTGACCTGACATGAGAGCTCCTTGGTCTTCATGGTGCCACTTGCTTGGTGATGCCACTTGCTTGGTGGTGCCACTTGCTTAGTGGTGTTGCAGACTCTGGGGCCTTTCAGAACAGGTGTATATATACTGAGATTATGTGACAGATCATGTGACACTTAGATTGCACACAGTTGGACTTTATTTAACTTTTTATGGCTGCAGGGGCAGTATTGAGTAGCTTGGATGAAAGGTGCCCAGAGTAAACGGCCTGCTCCTCAGTCCCAGTTACTAATATATGCATATTATTATTAGTATTGGATAGAAAACACTCTGAAGTTTCTAAAACTGTTTGAATTATGTCTGTGAGTATAACAGAACTCATATGGCAGGCAAAAAGAAAGAGAAAAATATCCAACAGGAAGTGAGAATTCTGAGAGTGGTTGATGTTAAAGTCATCACCTATTCAATTCCCTGTAATATATGGATCTGTTTGCACTTCCTATGCCTTCCACTAGATGTCAACAGTCAGTAGAACGTGGAATGAAGCTTATGCTGTGTTGTGGGAGCGGATGGGAGGTGTTTGAGTCAGTGGTCTGGCAGAGTGCCATTTCTTGGTCACGCACTTTCCTCATGATATCGTCATGCGTTCCATTACTTATAGAGACTGAAAAGAATGCTCCTGTTGGAACGTTATTGGATATATTATGATAACAACTTCCTGAAGATTGATTCTCTACTAAGTTTGACCAGTTTATTCGACTTGTAATATAATTTTTGAAGTTTTCGTCAGACGTTTGCCTGCATCTGCGCGAGCGTTTGGATACATGTACTACACATGCTAGCAAAATTAGCTAATTGGACATAAGTAATGGACATTATCGAACAAAACAACGATTTATTGTGGAACTAGGATTCCTGGCACTGCATTCTGATGAAGATAATCAAAGGTAAGGGAATATTTATGATGTAATTTCTGTTGACTCCAACATGGCTGAGAAATGTTGTTAAATCTGAGCGCCGTCTCAGATTATTGCATGGTGTGCTTTTTACGTAAAGTTTTTTTTTTAAATCTGACACAGCAGTTGCATTAAGGAGAGGTATATCTATATTTCCATGTGTTATAACTTGAATTATCATACATTTATGATGAGTATTTCTGTTGAAACGATGTGGCTATGCAAAATCACTTGATGTTTTTGGAACTAGTGAATGTAACGCGCCAATGTAAACTCAGATTTTTTTATATAAAATATGAACTTTATCAAACAAAACATGCATGTATTGTGTAACATGAAGTCCTATGAGTGTCATCTGATGAAGATAATCAAAGGTTAGTGATTCATTTATCTCTATTTCTGCTTTTTGTGAAAGCTATTCTTTCGCTGGAAAAATGGCTGTGCTTATTGTGGTTTGGTGGTGACCTAACATAATCGCTTGTAGTGCTTTCGCTGAAAAGCATATTTGAAATCAGACACTTTGGTGGGATTAACAACAAGATTGCCTTTAAAATGATATAAGACACATGTATGTCTGAGGAATTTTTATTATGAGATTTCTGTTGTTTGAATTTGGCGCCCTGCACTTTCACTTGCTGTTGTCATATCATCCGGGTAGCGGGATTGCAACCATAACTAATTGTGTGACTTTCTGAAGGTAATTGGTTGCACCAGATCTTATTTAGGGGCTTCATAGCAAAGGGGGTGAATACACATGCACGCACCACTTTTCCGTTTAATTTATTTTTTATTTTTTAAACAATGATTTCTTTTCATTTCACTTCACCAATTTTGACTATTTTGTGTATGTCCATTACAGATTGTAATGCAACAAAATAGGAAAAATGCCAAGGGGGATGAATACTTTTGCAAGGCACTGTAGATTTAAGTCAAAACTTTAACTCAGCCACCCAGGAACATTCACTGTCTTCTTGGTGAGCAACTCCAGTTCAGATTTGGCCTTGTGTTTTAGGTTATTATCCTGCTGAAAGGTGAATTAATCTCAGGCTGTCTGGAGGAAAACAGACTGAACCAGGTTCTCCTCTAGGATTTTGCCTGTGCTTATGTAACAGTTTAACTTTAGTCCGTCCCTCGCGCGAACCAGGGACCCTCTGCACACATCAACAACAGTCACCCACGAAGCATCGTTACCCATCGCTCCACAAAGGCCGCGGCCCTTGCAGAGCAAGGGGAACCACTACTTCAAGGTTTCAGAGCAAGTGACATCACCGATTGAAAGGCTATTAGCGCGCACCACCGCTAACTAGATAGCCATTTCACATCCGTTACACTCAACCCCCTTTCGACCTCCTCCTTTTCCGCAGCAACCAGTAATCCGGGTCAACAGCATCAATGTAACAGTATTACTTTAGTCCGTCCCCTCGYCCCGACCCGGGCGCGAACCAGGGACCCTCTGCACACATCAACAACAGTCACCCACGAAGCATCGTTACCCATCGCTCCACAAAAGCCGCGGCCCTTGCAGAGCAAGGGGAACCACTACTTCAAGGTCTCAGAGCAAGTGACGTCACCGATTGAAAGGCTATTAACGCGCACCACCGCTAACTAGCTAGCCATTTCACATCCGTTACACTTAGCTCCATTCCGTTTATTTTTTTATCCTGAAAAACTCCCCTGTCCTTAATGATTACAAGCATACCCATAATATGAGGCAGACACCACTATACTTTAAAATATGGAGAGAGGTACTCAGTAATGTGTTGTATTTTCCCCAAACATAACACTTTGTTTTCAGAACAAAAATGTAGTTATTTTACCACATATTTTACAGTTACCTTGGTGCCAGGATGCATGTTTTGGAATATTTTCATTCTGTTCAGGCTTCGTTCTTTTCATTTTGTCAATTAGTTTAGTATTGTGGAGTAATTACAATGTTGTTTATCCATCCTCAGTTTTCTCATCCTCAGTTTTCCATCCTCAGCCATTAAACTCTGTAACTGTTCTAAAGTCACCATTGGCGTCATGGTGAAATCCCTGAGCGGTTTCCTTCCTCTCTGGCAACTGAGTTAGAAAGGACACCTGTATCTTTGTAGTGACTGGGTGTATTGATACACCATCCAAAGTGTAATTAATATCTTCACCATGCTCAAATGGATATTCAAAGTCTGCTTCTTTTTTTTTATCCATCTAACAATAGGTGCCCTTCTTTGCCCAGTATTACAAAACCTGCCATGTCTTTGTGGTTGAATCTGTGTTTGAAATTCACTACTCGACTGAGGGACCTTTTAGATAATTGTATGTGTGGGGTACAGAGATGAGATAGTATTTTGAAAAATAATATTAAACAATATTATTGCACAAGTGAGTACATGCCATTTATTATGTGACTTGTTAAGCTTTTTTTTTTCTTCAGAACATATTTTGGCTTGCCATAGCAAAGGGGTTGAAGACTTATTGACTCAAGAAATTTCAGCTTTTCATTTTTAATTAACTTGTAAAACTTAGGAAAAATAGAATTTCACTTTGACGTCATTGGTTATTGTGTGTAGGTCAGTGACAAAAAATATAAACGTAATCAATTTTAAATTCAGGCTATAACACAACATAATTCGGGGAAAAAACTTGAGTGTGAATGCTTTCTGAAGGCATCGTTGGTGTTAGATGTTCATTTTTACTGGTCAAATGAAACGTTTGCCATCATAGTTTGACCCACCACGGCTGCTGTAGTTGCAAGAATATGAACGGTTTGACGTGGAGTGTGGTTATTTCCGCAAAATCTGGATGGAGAAATGGCATGTTGTTAGCCTGCTAGCCGTAATTTGAGCTAAATTGAGACGGATTAGAATCGGTTCCCAGGTAGACTGGGTCGGTACTGGAGTGTTGACAACAGTCATTCATAGACTGATCCCATTTTTTCTTCCCCTCATAAAACAGAGCATCATGATTAAAGCCATACTAATATTCAACAACCATGGGAAACCTCGGCTTTCTAAATTCTACGAGCATTACGTGAGTATGCAATGAATTGTTTCGAATCTGCTGTAGCTAGCTAGCATGCATATAACAATGTTAGGTTATATAGCTAGCTCTATTTTTGGCTAATTAATTGCACAATTATTATTGCAAACAAACAAGGTTAAGTAGCTAACGTTATACTGGTTTATGTGGTGTAATGTGAGACCTAACTGGTTTGTTTACGTGGCTAGTTATGTCATTGATCTTGGGATATGCTATATCAGACTGAGCAACATTGTTATTTTAATAATTAAGCATGTGTCGGAATARCTATCGTTTTACACACACAGGCTAGCTACTGGATTAGGGATGTTCATGTCTCCTCGCAGTCTCGTGCACTGATCACTGAGGAAAACATGTTGAGTGTTCGTTCTGTCTGTCCAAAGGGGTTTACGTCACATGACATGCCGATGTTCACGTTATTGACTTGTGCTCCTGCCTATCAATCAATTAATTCCTCATCAAAATTGTTTGTTTTTTTCTCTAAAAGATGAACATGTATTACTCGTCACAGGCTAGTAGTCAAGGAGACAGAATAGCTAACCATGTAGAGTCCGATATATTAACAGTGGTGTAAAGTACTTACGTACAATTACTTTAAAGTACTATTTAAGTAATTTTTGGGGGTGTCTTTACTATTAACATTTTGATAACTTTTACTTCACTACATTCCTAAAGAAAATTATGTACTTTTTACTCCATACATTTTCCCTGACACCCAAAAGGACTCATTACATTTTGAATGTTTAGCAGGACAGAAAATGGTCTAATTCACACTTATCAAGAGAACATCCTTGGTCATCCCTACTGCGTCTGATCTGGCGGACTCACTAAGCACATGCTTCATATGTGAATGATGTCTGAGAGTTGGAGCGTGCCCCTGGCTATCYGTAAATAAATTAAAACTAGAAAATGTGTCCGTATGCTTTTCCTAATATAAGGAATTTGAAATGATTTATACTTGTACTTTTGATACTTAAGTACATTTAAAACCAAATACTTTTACTCAAGTAGTTTTTTACTGGGTGACTTTTACTTGAGTAATTTTCTATTTACAGTACTTATCTTTACTTTTACTCAAGTATAACAATAGTTTTTCCCCCACCACTGTAGATTAACAAAGGCAACCCTGGGGTTGAAGGCACCATGCTCTACCACCTTAGCAACACAGGACTTTACAAAAGGCTATAATCTTTAAATGTTGGTACAGATAAACTAATTCCCAAGGGTAGCTAAGGTGCAATTCCATGGTAACATAATGGCACTGAGACTCAGATTTTTCACTTAAAATGTTTGACAAACAAAAACCATTGATTTCAAAGTTGACAAACTAAATAACTCGATACACAATGACTACTTTTAACAATTTTACACATTCACTGGATTACCTGTGCAGGTGGAAAGTTTGATAACAGAATTTCTGTAAAATCTCCCTCAGTTTGTTGTCCATTTTCCCAAAACTCTGTTAAATACAGTACATTCAGAAAGTATTCAGACCCCTTGACATTTTTCACATTTTGCTACGTTACAGCCTTATTCTAAAATGGATGAAATTGCCCCCCCCCAAGAAATGTAGACACATTTCCCCATAATGACAAAGCAGAATTTCTTTGCAAATTTATAAAAAAGAATATATATATATATATATATATATCGATATATATCTATATCACATTTACGTAAGTATTCAGACCCTTTAATCAGTACTTTGTTGAATCACCTTTGACAGCAATTACAGCCTCCAGTATTATTGGACCTGATGCTACAAGCTTGGCACGCCTGTATTTGGGGAGTTTCTCCTATTCTTCTCTGCAGATTCTCTCAAGCTTTGTCAGGTTGCCTGGTGAGCGTCACTGCACAGCTATTTTCAGGTCTCTCCAGAGATGTTAGATCGGGTTCAAGTCCGGGCCTTCGCTGGTTCACTCAAGGACTTTCAGAGATTTGTCCTGAAGCCACTCCTGCATTGTCTTGGCTGTGTGCTTAGGGTCATTGTCCTGTTCGAAGGTGAACCTTCGCCCCAGTCTGAGGTCCTGAGCACTCTGGAGAAGGTTTTCATCAAGGATCTCTCTGTACTTTGCTCTGTTCATCTGTCCCTCGATCCTGACTAGTCTCCCAGTCCCTGCCGCTGAAAAACATCCCCACAGCATGATGCTGCCACCACCATACTTCACCGTAGAGATGGTACCAGGTTTCCTCCAGACGTGAYGCTTGGCATTCAGGCCAAAGAGTTCAATCTTGGTTTCATCAGACCAGAGAAATTTGTTTCTCATGGTCTGAGAGTCTTAAGGTGCTTTTTGGCACCAACTCCAAGCGGGCTGTTGAGCATTTTACTGACGAGTKGCTTCTGTCTGGCCACTACCATAAAGGCCAGATTGGTGGAGTGCTGCAGAGATGGTTGTCCTTCTGGAAGGTTCTCCTATCTCCACAGAGGAACTCTGGAGCTCTGTCAGAGTGACCATCGGGTTCTTGGTCACCTCCCTGACCAAGGCCCTTCTCCCCCGATTGCTCAGTTTAGTCAGGCGGCCAGCTCTATGAAGAGTCTCGGTGGTTCCAAACGTCTTCCATTTAAGAATGATGGAGGCCACTGTGTTCCTGGGGACCTTCAATGCTGCAGACATGGTTTGGTAACCTTCCCCAGATCTGTGCCTCGACACAATCCCATCTCGGAGCTCTACGGACAATTCCTTCGACCTCTTGGCTTGGTTTTTGCTCTGACATGCACTGTCAACTGTGGGACATTCTGTAGACAAGTGTGTGCATTTGCAAATCATGTCCAATCAATTTACAAGTCTGAAGCAATCATAAACGTTTATTTTTCACAAGTTTGGATATCAAAGTACAGCACAGTCGAGTACTGTTTGGCAGCAATTAGACTTGAGTCTTCTTGGGTATGACACTATAAGCTTGGCTCAACTGTGGAATCTTATATAGACAGGTGTGTGCCTTTCCAAATCATGTCCAATCAATTGAATTTACCACAGATGGACTCCAAGTTGTAGGAACATTTCAAGGGTGATCATTGGAAACAGGATGAGCTCAATTTAGAGTCTCATAGCAAAGGGTCTGAATACTTACAGTACCAGTCAAAAGTTTGGACACACCTACTCATTCCAGGGTTTTTCTTTATTTTTTAAATATTTTCTACATTGTAGAATAATAGTGAAGACATCAACACTTTAAAATAACATATGGAATCATGCAGTCAGCAAAAAAGTGTTAAACAAATATATTTTATTTGAGATTCAAATAAGCTTATGATAGCTTTGCACACACTTAGCATTCTCTGAACCAGCTTTGTGAGGTAGTCACCTGGAATGCATTTCAATAACAGGTGTGCCTTGTTAATTTGTGGATTTTCTTTCCTCCTTAATGCATTTGAGCCAATCAGTTGTGACAAGGTAGGGGTGGTACTTTCCGAATGCACTGCTCATATGAAGTGGGTAAAACATGATGTAAACATTATAGTGACCAGTGTTCCATGTCTATGTAGATAGGGCAGCAAATTGCAGCTACTGATAGTGAGGATTCTTTCAGTCAGTCACTTGCATAAACACAGAAAACGGTTATTAAAAAAAGCACATGAATAGAACACAGAAATTAGTTATTAGAAAAGCACAAACATGGGTCCTTTCACATGGAAATTACCTACATTTTTTACATGTAATTTTGGAAAGTATTTTTTTCTTACATATTTCAACTACAGGAGAATTGCTCAAAAAACAAAAATAATATTGACAGCATACTGTATATGCTACTGTGCAACATTGCTCTTTTCGATTTTCCTTTTCTAGAGCGAGGAGAGTAGAGATGTAGAGTGATGAGATATTAGGCTAGACCAGAGTCTCTGTGCTTGCATGGAGAGCTCTCTGCTATGGCCTCTCCCCCTAGTCTCATGCTTCATATCACTTGACTCATTTCACATGATCACTTGA
Organism: Salvelinus sp. IW2-2015; assembly: GCF_002910315.2. Lineage (NCBI taxonomy): Eukaryota > Metazoa > Chordata > Actinopteri > Salmoniformes > Salmonidae > Salvelinus > Salvelinus sp. IW2-2015. The sequence goes on from NC_036855.1 coordinate 4,210,488, forward strand.
AGGCATTCCCTTTCACTGCAATGACCTGGCTTACACATATTTCAGAGAGAACATTTGCAAGAATATGTGGACACTGGAGAGAGTATGCAGTGAATGTCCTGCCACTTCTTTTAGGTTATGAGTGGTAAAATGGACACTTGGATAGTTTTAAGCATAAATGTTGTGAAGACCTGTACCAAAAGCTTTACATTTTGGTTTTCCCATGAACACTGACTGTATTTGTAATTTATGTTCCACAGAACGAAGACACGGAACAACAAATCATCAGAGAAACATTTCATCTGGTGTCCAAAAGAGATGAGAACGTCTGCAATTTTCTAGAAGGTGGAATGTAAGAGATTTCTTTTAAGACGTCAAACTGCACTGGAGTACTGAAATCCATAAGTGTTAAGATGAAGCGTTGTCTTAACACCACTTCCTGATCATGTCACAATGAAATGCATATCCTTTCAATTCCATGTAGACAAATTCAACCATTTGAGCTGATGATGTGGGCTACTCAACATCAATGTTCCACGAGTAGAATCAGCTTTCCATGAGGCAACAGCTCATGACAAATTGCACTGCATGGGAGAGCTAAGGGAGAAAGAGGGAACCTATCAGATGGTGACCAGCAGGGSAGAGATCAATTGGATCATTATGAATAGTTGAATATTCATTCGTCATTCATGAACCAGTCCCAGGTGTTAGGCTATTGCATTGTGGAACCTCCTCTCATTCAACAGAGACTAATAGAACTGGGGTGTATTCATTAGTGCACACCAGTAGTAAAATGTTTTGCAACAAACGTATTAGACAAATTCAGGTTAGTCTCCCTAGTGAATACACCCCTGGGATCCCTGGTATATGATTGTTGCTACAGTTTAGTCTCATCAACAAATACGATGTTGCTCAAGCAGCTTGACCTTCTACACAGACTCAGGTCAACATGCTTTTATCAAGCCTTACAAAGATTGGTCAAGGCTTCTGTCCTTGGCCTGGACTTAAAGGAAAACTCCACCCCAAAACTATCCTTTTGATATTTGTTTCATTAGTCCATTGCTGATATAATAATGAATGTTGCATCATATGCTGCTAAATGCATCAAACGGGCCAGATTGTTTTTGTCCAACAGATTGACAGGGCCAAGTGGCTAGTGCAGGTTAAAGGAAAATGCCACCCAAAAACTATTCATTGCTATGTTTCATTAGTCCATTATTGATATAGTCCCAAAATGTTTTGCCTGTCAGCAATCAAGTTTTCAACATATGTAATATGTAATACAGAAATCCGCAAAATACATAATCATACGGGCCATATTTCTGTATTTTGAAAGTTACATATCTTGAAAACTTGATTGCTGACATGCAAAACATTTTGGGACTATATCAATAATGTACTAATGAAATAAATATCAAAGGATAGTTTTTTGTTGGCATTTTTCTTTAACCTGCACTAGCCACTGGGCCCTGTCAATCTGTTGGACGTCTGGATATTCAAATGGTGTATTGTGAATGCTGCTTCTGACCCAGTTACTTGTTCATAAAACCAACATGTTTGGCTGTGTTTCATGTCATTGAATGTGTGTATTGAGTAGGGTTGCACATTTTGGGTAATATTCAGATGTGGAAACCTTCCGTGGGAATATATGGGAATKAACGGAAATATATGCAAATTATTATTAATACCATTTAAATGTAGATGTTTTTTGCATTGGATATATTTACCATATCATATGGAGACAGAAACATAAACCTTTTACCTTATCATAAGTAGACATAATTGCAAATGAGTAAATACTTCCAATAGAAAAGAGAAAAAAAACTATTTATTTAGTTACAAATTGAACTTTATTTGAATGAGTTGACTCTTCACATGGGATGATTTCACTGAACAACAAAAGGGAATATTGAATGATCCATCGCATCTCCCAGAAACGTTTAACATACATCTGTAAAATGATAGTCTAGAAACTAGAGCTTTGGTTGTCTTCCTCTCAGGCTTCCATGTCTTCTCCCTGGACCTCCTCAATGTCCACCTCTTGAACATCAGACTCTGAGGCCTCATCTTCACTGTCACTTTCCAACCTTGTTGAGGATGGCTCGTTATCAAATTTGCTTGGATGGCCACCAATTTTTCACCAAGAACCTCATCCAGGCCAAGGTGGCGAGACACGGTAGTGAAGACACCATAGGCCTTGTTGATCTCTGCACCAGACATGATGCCAGCATACTTGGGGTCCAACATGTACGCTGCATTGTGTATAGGCTTCAGGCAGAAGTCTTCATGCTTTTTGATGCATTTCAGAACTGCAGTTTCCACTGCTTGGAGCAACAGTGAAGTGGGCAGKGCAGTACGGACTTCTTCTCTTACATCTGAACATCAGACAGGATGGCGTTGTCTCCCTCAATCCGTGCAATGGCTACTGCTATCGGTTTCAGGCTGCTTACCATTCTCTCCCAAAATACATCATCTTGGAGGATCCTCTTGATGGGGCTGTCCATATCGGCAGACTGTGATATGACCATTTCTTGGAGAGACTCCTTCCCCTCCAGGAGACTGTCAATTTTTATTTAAATATTTTTAAAACTTATTTATCTAGGCAGGTCAGTTAAGAAGAAATTCTTATTTACAATGACGGCTTAGGAACAGTGCCTTGTTCAGGGGCAAAAGGACAGATTTTTATCTTGTCAGCTCGGGGATCCGATCTAGCAACCTTTTGGTTACTGGCCCAACCTCTAACCACTAGGCTACCTGTGGGCTCAATAGCATCTCATTAGTGTGCAAGATCTTGAGAATCAGCTTTACATGTGATGGAAGAATGCACTGTGCATGCAGAGAGAGGGTTGCAACTCCATTGAATTGGGGATAGTTTAACCAAAATATGCCACAAGACCTAGAATTGCCTTATGTGTATCCCACAAAAAAAGGTTCACTGTTAACTTTTTAAAAATGAATTTAAGCAAAATTCCCCAAATTCCAGGGCTTAACTTCCCATGGAAAGTTTCCGGGAAAATGTCGGAAATTTACCGGAAAGTTTCCGACCCTTTGCAACCCTAGTATTGCGTAATAAACATCACACTGACTGGTGTTTCATTAAGGATCATTGTGCTGACAACTATCCCATGTATTTATTGGTGCCATGTGTGACTATTTCCCATGTGGTGTTGACTGTTCCGATGTACAAGCTATCTATTAACCAACCTTGCTTCACTTCCACATGCTTGCCAGTGTTCACAGATCGTAGGCAAACGCACACCAACTGGGGTGCATTTACTACACGCCAAATGGGGAGGGACCTACTTGAATTTTTCCAATAAGAAACACTAGTTTTCCTTAATGTTTTCCGTTGCAAAAATGTTGCTACGGTTTGCACTAATGAATACACCCCGTTCAGAGAACTTTTCGACTGTCCCCTCGTTTTGTTTTTGTGTCGTCAGGTTGATTGGTGGATCTGAGAACAGGCTCATCTACAGACACTATGCCACGCTCTACTTTGTATTCTGCGTCGATTCCTCTGAGAGCGAGCTTGGTATCCTAGATCTTATCCAGGTAACGTTTCTCAAGTCTTGGGGGGATCGTTTTTTGTTGTCGAACTATGAACATTTGGTACCACCATCTTAGACTAGCTTGTTGTTGGTGGACGTGTCATTGATGGAGTGAAACAATGGCCAACCTAACTCGGTAGATTATTACTGTTCAGTGAATGTAATTGTCTCTCCACAGGTGTTTGTGGAAACACTGGACAAATGCTTCGAGAATGTCTGTGAACTTGACTTAATTTTCCACGTGGACAAGGTACAAAGTATTGTATCAACCATATCCTAGCAATACGCTGTTCATTGTAATATGTCCTATATCAGAGACAGTTAAATGTTCACGGTGAATGTGTGACTCCCCATAGACACTGACTGTGCCACTGTGTAATTAATTTACTATAAGACTGTCTAGGTGAATTTATCACCCCTGTGATAACGCTCGGTCCTGCTGGCTCGTCATATCTAGCCAAGTCTGTTGCGGCAAAGCAGGATATTGCGTTACTTCCTGCACAGGTTGCCTCATTTCACGCAGAAAGATGCCATTGATATTCATGTGTACACAGGGTAATATGAGCAAAAAGAAAGCAAGATAATTGTGACAGCAGTAATCTATAACCTAGTCTGGGAAAACCCAGACCCAGGGCTATGCCATTGGTGTATGCAGGAACATTGTTAATGACCAAAGCAACCTATCTGCCTTGAGGAAACGAAGCAATCTACATAAAACAAACAAATTATAAATGAGACTTGGTGTGATTTTATGTTTGCATATCGAATATTTTTACATGAGATAAGGTTGCATGTGTATATCTCTCATCAGGTCATCTGTTTTCAAGGGTTGTACGTCTCCTGTTCACATTTGTTTAGCCTCTTCAATATCAAACAATAATAATTATGTATTTTAATTGTCTAAGAAAAAAAATCCTCTTTGAAATAGATCCTGTAGGTTCCAAATCTGTGAAAGGCACACAGAAAAAGTCCCCCCCCCCCAGAAAAACATATTTGGGTCACAGAAATGGAATGTTTTCTCAGTCAGAGAATAACCTGTTAATAGATCGTCTTCTATTGAACCTGTAGGTCCACAATATACTGGCAGAGATGGTGATGGGGGGGATGGTGCTGGAGACCAACATGAATGAGATCATCATACAGGTGGACGCCCAAAACAAAATGGAGAAATCGGAGGTAAGAGTACTTCTCTAGGACTTCCTATACTCCGGGTACATGCAGGCATGCGTGTATGCTGGACCCTGCATGTCCTTCTTGTGATGCTCCTGATAAGTATTTGTGCTCTCTGGCGCTCCACTGCTGCACTGCTGCACCACATAGAATGCCATTCTCTTCCAACCTACTCCCAAAGATATAATCATCATCATCATAAAACACTGTCTCTTCTACCGAATGTACACATTTTCCAATGCATCTGCGTAATCTTGATCCTCAATAATCACACACCCTCATGAGATACATTGCTCATCCCACTCTACAGACTGGAAATGTCCTGTTGGTGTATTTTGCTTAAATGTGGAGGGGGTGGTAGTGTTTGGATGACCTGAATGGTTAGTTGTGGTCATTCTGATGTTAAAGTTGTCCTGAGCTGAGCTTGTTAACATCTGTGATATCTTGTAGGTGAGTTGTCCACGATGTTAAAGCCTAGATATTGCTTTGTTCTCATGCAGCTGTTGTCACTTTTTTCCTAATTCATTTGCAGATCTCTTTGAATATAGTCTTTACATTTCACCATTCATGAAAACAGATTGTTACAGCCAGAGACAATTTCATGGAATCATTACCATTTGCCAATGGCAGAACAATGCCATTATGACTTAGACAAGATGTATTTTAAATTGACACACACACACAAAGTTCTCTAGTTAAATAAATGAATATGAAGCGAAATATTTAAAAGCCACAAATGTTTATCAGTAAGTTCTTTGAAGGAGATATTTTGTTAGGTTACGTTTGCTTGGCTGTTATTGCAATGTAGTGCTACTACACAATATAAGGTTACATGGTGAAACTCTGAAGTCCCATGGATGTGTAACTTGCTGTTAAGTTCTTTTTGTTTCAAACATCTACAGATGTTTTACCTCACTGTAGCAGTGTGGCTGTGTTTAACAATGAAAACAATGCTTTGGTAACAACTTTAGGCCGTATTTTGTGGTTGATCAAATGGAATCATTATTGACATGTAAGCCGAGTCTTTGACTGTTCAACAAACAGATGTGCTCTGTCTTTTCCTTCTTGGACCTACCCTAGACCACAGTGTTCCTCATAATCATTCAAACTTCAACACCAATGCTAATTCTGAGTCATAAGAATGATGTAAACTAAATAAATTCCAAGCAGTATGTAAAAAAAAAGAAAAAAAAGAATGTCAATACAAATTGGTTTAGAATGATAGGCTGGATTTAGTTCACTTTCACATGCTCAACCAGCTCAATGTAAAACTCTAACTGTTTCTTTGACTTTGGAGATGTTGAGGCCTCTCAGGTCAGTGTCTATGAATGTGGTCTACGGTAGGTCTTATCACTTTCTATTTATACTGAACAAAAATATAAACACAACAATTTCAAAGGTTTTACTGAGTTACAGTTCATATGAGGAAATCAGTCAATTGAAATAAGTTCATTAGGCCATAATCTATGGATTTCACATGACTGGGCAGGGGAGCAGCCATGGGTGGTCCTGGGAGGGTATAGGCCCACCCACTCGGGTGCCAGGCCCAGCCAATCCGAATGAGTCTTTCCCCACACAAGGGTTTTATTACAGACAAAAATACATCAGAAAAAAATACATCAGCTGTCCGGGTGGCTGGTCTCAGACGATCCTGCAGGTGAAGAAGCCGGGTATGGAGGTCCTGGGCTGGTGTGGTTACACATGGTCTGCGGTTGTGAGGCCGTTTGGACGTACTGCCAAATTCTCTAACACGACGTTGTAGCCGGTTTATGATAGAGAAATTAACATTCTATTCTGTGGCAACAGCTCTGGTGGACATTCCTGCAGTCAGCATGCGAATATCACGCTCCCTCAAGAAATCTGTGGCATTGTGTTGTGTGACAAAACTGCACATTTTAGAGTGGCCTTTTATTGTCTCCAGCACAAGGTGCACCTGTGTAATGATCATGCTGTTCAATCAGCTTCTTGATATGCCACACCTGTCAGGTGGATAGATTAGGTTGGCAAAGGAGAAATACTCACTAACAGGGATATAAACAAATTTGTGCACAAAATCTGAGCTCAATAAGCTTTTCGTGCTTATGAAACATTTCTGGGATATTTTATTTCTGCTCATGAAACATGGCACCAACACTTTACATGCTGTTTATATTGTTGTTCAGTGTATATATAAACTGTAATTACTTTGATCTGCTTTAACAACATTCCTCATTCCTCTTTTTCCCTGACGCTTTCTAGTTCTTTCCATTCTTCTCTCTTTACAGACGTTTATCTTTCAGTCTCCCAGACAGGACAGGTAGACACAGGTACTGCTAAATTTCCAACCAAGTACTGTAACCTCCCAAATTTACACTATACCTAGTTCTCCATGGGCCGACCACTTAATAGCAAAACGACGTCACTAACATCAAAATATTTTAGAGCAGACCCAACAATTTATCACTGTTACTTAAAGAGAGTAATGAAACCCCATATTGCTTAGCTACTATTAAGGAAATTGCTTAACATGTTTCAATTATCATTTGAAACTTCCATGTATGGTGACAGTAAATAGTTTTTAGGATAACAGGGACTTAATATTGGGCAGACTAGTGTTAGCCATACAGAATTGTTTGTCAGCTATACCTGCCATAGTTTATTTATTTTTATTTTGCCTGAATCAAAAAAATAAATAGGTCCTATCATAGCCCAAATAAAATATGTTTTTACAGCTGATTTATTACTATGTCATACACTACAACTAGGGTCTGGAGTTGTTTAGCCTACTACCAGATCAGGAAAATGCCCTAGGAAAATAATCCCCCTACCACTCTGGGACATGTGGTGCCACCTCTGTAATCACCACACAGGGTTACAAGTGAAAAAACATCTCCTATTCGTATGATCTACATTTTGCTTCCATAGCTTTACGTGGCTCAGTGCAGCCAGCAGCTACTTCCATAGCTTTACGTGGCTCAGTGCAGCCAGCAGCTACTTCCATAGCTTTACGTGGCTCAGTCAGCCAGCACTACTTCCAAGCTTCGTGCTCATGCAGCCAGCAGCTAACTCCATATTTGTGTTCTACGGGCCAGTGCAGCCAGCAGCTACTTCCATAGCTTTACGTGGCTCAAGTGCAGCCAGCAGCTACTTCCATATGCTTTATCGTGGCTCAGTGCAGCCAGCAGCTACTTCCAATGCTTTTACGTGGCTCAGTGCAGCCAGCAGCTACTCCATAGCTTTACGTGGCTCAGTGCAGCAGAAGCTACTTCCATAGCTTTACGTGGCTCAGTGCAGCCAAGCAGTACTTCCATAGCTTTACGTGGCTCAGTGCAGCCAGCAGCTACTTCATAGCTTTACGTGGCTCAGTGCAGCAGCAGCTACTTCCATAGCTTTACGTGGCTCAGTGCAGCCAAGCAGCTACTTCCATAGCTTTACGTGGCTCAGTGCAGCCAGCAGCTACTTCCATAGCTTTACGTGGCTCAGTGCAGCCAGCAGCTACTGCAAAAAAAATTCTGAATGGTACAGGCTGTTACTGCAATTTCAGGTAACTCAATAAAACAAGTCTCAAATATTAGGAATAATACATTTCAGCTGTTTCAAAAACATTGCTCCGCTATTACCATTTATACTTTGGGAGTGTTGGCTCAATGAGACCATTCTGTTTACACCTGCTTCAAGGGTGGCAACTGTCACCTCCAGATGTAGCGCGAGAGACGTGGCAAGTATGCAAGTTTACATTTGAGTAATACGTGTAGCCGACGGTACTTTTACCAAAAGTATAGTAAGTAAGAAGAGCAGTGGAGGCTGCTGAGGGAAGGACGGCTCCTAATAATGTCTGTAACAGAGCAAATGGAATGGCATCAAACACCTGGAAACCATGTGTTTTGATGTATTTGATACCATTACACTCCTTCCGCTCCAGCCATTACCACGAGCCCGTCCTCCCCAATTAAGGTGCCACCGACCTCCTGTGGTGAGGCTCTAAGAGGTGCAATTATACTGTTCACATGTCTGGTCTGGCTCGGTGTTTGTGTCTGTAACAGAGGTCTCGTCTCAATTTCGCAGGTGCTGAAAATTTCAAGCCACATCTCGCTAGGCTCATAGCTAGCCAAGTACAACACAGCATGTTTATCTCTACGGGTCCTTGTCACCACGCTCTGCTTTGCTGCCCTATAACTCTCATCAGACTGCTTTTATGACACGTGTAAACCACTGTTTACATACATGAAATGTGTCCCCCCCCCCCCCTGGTGTGTGTCATCAGTGTTTATTAATCAACAGACCATATCCCAAGCCAGTCATTTGGTTTTCCAGGCAGTCACAGCTCAGCGCCAAGGTCAGTAAAAACCCAGGGTTGTTCTCATTGAGGACAGTAGCTACTCTGTATTGTCACTCAACTTGAGGGCAGCAAAATTTATGAAGGACACTTAAACTGACCTTGTGTTTTTAATTACAGAGAATGAAATTAGAATTCTGTGTATGTCAAGGGTTATAACTGGTTCAGGGAACAGAACTGGAACCTGGAAGGAAAGTGAGCTATACTGTTCCGGAACCGAACTGTTATTTTAAAAGCATTGGAACCGGTTAATACTATTATTTTAAGTTCCGGGCAACAAGAAAAAAATCTCCCACAAAAACCCAGCAAAGCGCCTATGCAAAGTCCTCCCTCTGTCAATCTGAAACTTCTTCCAGCGTCTGCCTGCCAGCTGAACATCTTTGCCAGTGCGTGTGTAGGCTACCTGCCCCTCCCCCTCCGAAGCATAGCAATAGCCTACTGATGTTACAAGTGTGATTCAGAACATAGGGAGAGACATTTCTTATTAGAGAAGAATGGATTTACTTTTTCATTGCTGGTTTGGGATACTATAGTTATCACATTTCACATTGGATTTATTAACCACAAAAAGGTAAGATGTGTTTTTAATTTTGGTGCCGCTCTGCACACAGAAGCTTGTTAGTGATCTAGCATCTCTGGTCCAACGTTAAGCCAACTCTGAAATTCAAAGACATTCAAAATTCCTCTATAGATGCCGCTCCTCCGTATGTATAATTCTTTATTTTGTTSGTCGGGAACATTGGAACAGAACGAAGGGTTCTGCTCAGAACAAAACCATTGGAAAATAATTTTAGAAATGGCTAAACAACTGGTTTAAACATTTAGTGAATGCTACTGATTTAATATTTGTAACCGGTCCTATGGTATTTGAAAAGAGATGCCTAGTTCTACTCATTTTCACAACTAGAAAGTGTAGCCTAGTAGCTAGAAGCTGATTGAATTTAAATGTTTGGGTCTGACTGTTGAAGATGCTGTGGAAGAACAGCTGTGATTTTTAAAAGCAATCCCTCAATCTAGGGATCAAGAAATGTTATTCATAGCAAATGTCCATTACTTATTTTGCTATTGACATTTCAACCAATTTAGTTTTGTATCTCAAATTATATTAGATAAACTTTTATATAATTTTCTATTGAACAATGCTTTGAAATTCACTGCTTTAGTGTTTCTCAGTATACCGTAGAGTAGACACCCTGCTGTGTCACAGTATTACAACAATTCCCCACATGGTTCATGTCATTGGGTAATGCCGTGGAAATAACTCTCAACATAGAAGATGCAAGCGACAGCTATTCAATGTACTTTTTAAAATAATCAAACATTAGCCTAGATTGAACATAGTCACCCACGTTACCAACTATTAAGTCCTTACCTTACCGTGTGAAGAGTTCCCTTCTGAGTTGTTAAAATTGTAATGTATTACAGTATATCCTTGAAAAAGTTGCTAAATGTTCTAACTGGTAAAACAGTCGGTTTGTTGTACTTCAGGAATGGTCATAAAAAGGTCTACGAAACTATTATGAATTCTCATAATGGTGTTATATTTCACTGAGAAATATTTAAGCTGTAAGAAATGTTCACACAGATTTGTTTTTATTTATTCAACCTTTAATTAACTAGGCAAGTCAGTTAAGAGCAAATTATTATTTACAATGACGGCCTACCCCGGCCAAACCCTCCCTTAACTCTGATGGCGCTGGGCCAATTTTGCGCCGCCATATGGGACTCCCGATCATAGCCAGTTGTGATACAGCCTTGGATCGAACCCGGGTCTGTAGTGATGCAGTGCCTTAGACCGCTGCGCCACTCGGTCCCCCTCACATACAGATGTGAGTAAGCAGTAAATATTAGTGTAGAGTGATTTACATTAGGCCATCTGATATTGCTCTAGTTAGTTTCCCAAGACACATAGCCTATATAAGACATTTCACTTCAGTCACATGCCCAATTTATGTTTTCTAAATTCTATAAGCATTCTATAATTTCCTCCTCATATCAAAATCCATTTTTTTCTGCTTTACCCAATTCTCTCCTTGCATTTGTATCCTTATCAGTCTTTAAGAATTTGGTTGGTTCACTTTTCAAGCAATGCTGCCTCTGTCTTTTTAAAAGTAAATTTAATATTTTAAGATCAATGAACGTAGCACTATGTTCTCATAGTTGAGTCATAATTGGCCCTGGTTGTTATGTAAATCATAAATGAACCAAATATTGCTTGTGCATATGAAGCTAGGCATTTGAATGTACATTTGCACATGGTCTGTTTTTAATAGTTGATGCTTTGCATTTTGTCTGGTGTCTGTGGTGCTGTATGTTTCGTCCTGTGCGGTTGTGTGTCCCTGTCCATTGTGAGGGTCGAGTGGTGTAAGTGTTTCTAGGTACTCTTAACTCTGTTATATTTATGTTTTGTATCTAGGCTGGTATTGCAGGAGCCCCTGCTCGCGCAGTGTCAGCCGTAAAGAACATGAACCTCCCCGAAATGCCCAGAAACATCAACATTGGAGACATCAGCATAAAAGTGCCAAACTTACCCTCCTTCAAATAGCTGGCAAGACCCACCGTGCAGAAGTCAACCAATGTTTACCATGCAATTGTTTAACCAAAATCCGAACAAATACCAACTTTTCTCAAAGAGCATGAAGGTACTGTGTGAATTTCTTTGGCGTTAACTTTTTTTTATTTTTCTCCCCGGTTTTAAATGAATGTCGTTGTGGCTTTGTTCTGTTTGAGAAAATTAAGTATTTATTTATTCCATTCCTCGACCCTCACTGGAGGTGTGCCCTTATGTCGTGGCTGCTACAGTATTGGACATTCATACTTTAGTAGTGGTTTGTAAAAAATACTTAACAGAATATTCTTATATACAGTATATGATGCACAGGAGGTTGGAGGCATCTTAATTAGGAAGGACGGGCTTGTGGTAATGGCTGTAGCGGAATATGTGGAATGGTATTCCATTCACTCCGTTCCAGCAATTATGAGCTGTCCTCCCCTCACCAGCCTCCACTGRTATGACGATATATGCTGAAATTGTATTTCTTTGTCTTACCTGTATACACAATGGTTTAAACAAATGATCTTGTCTTGTCAAAAATGTTTCTCTTGATTTAATCAGTGCATGTGTTTTTTGTTTTTTGCAACTTAATAAACTATTGAATCATTTTTTGCYTATTTGGAATTTGTGTTGGCAGTTAAAGTTTTCATTGTATTCAATAATATAATAGTGCAGTTAAGTATGTTTGTCTGAAAGAAGAGCTAGTTGGACCACAGTTTGATCTAAGTAGGTAACATCTTATTTATGGACATTGTCAAAGACTCCAGTCATCAAGTCATAGACTATTCTCTTTGCTATCGCACAGCAAGCGGTACTGCAGCGCATTGACTCGGTACCAGTACCCCCTTTATATAGCCTCGTTATTATTTTATTGTGTAACTTTTTATAAAAAAATKTACTTTAGTAAATATTTTCTTAACTGTTTCTTGAGCTGCATTGTTAGTTAAGGACTACCGACAACACCTGTTGTATTCGGCGCATGTGACATAACATTTTATTTGAACCCATGATTACATTTTGAAGTGATTGATGCGCCATTCTACTAGATAAAGCTATACGGCATCATAAAGTATATTAGTGGCCAGTACTTGACTAAACTACAATGCCATTGATAGATAATTGATTCACAATTTTCTGCGATTTGGAACAAAGTCATGCACAAATATACGACAGTATGTGCATTTCGGCCATTATGGAGTTCGTATGACAGCACGTGACTGCTTTACGCCAAGTGTTGCGCTGCTTTTATGCAGAAAAATAMTTTTTTTAATGTAATTGTCAGTTCGTAAGCAAACCAGTAATATATACCTTATTGTTAATTATAAGAGCATAGATTACAATGTAATATTAAATTGATTTGGTATTTGTGTGTAATAAAGTGGTTTAGAAAATGAACGCGCTGAGTGCGCAATGTAAATGGTCGCGAATGCAGCGTTTCATAACAGGAAGAGAAAATAAGGATTCCTGCTGTTGCATTTTGTAGTGACAGATTTAAACGAATAATATATTTGTTCAACATACAGAAGACCGTGATGGCTGCCATAATCACAGAAACACAAAGGTAGGCATTTAGTTAACGTTTATTCTACTTCAAGGTAACATGTTTTCTAACTGAAACGTTAAGCTAGCCCTGCTAGCTAGCAAGCTAATAAGATAGCTAGATAAATATAAGTCAAAAAGTCATCTTGCTAGTCAATCTTTATGAAAGTGTATGAGGGTCTCACTCTAGCAATATTTACATGAGAAATAGAGGGCAYGTTACAGCCATGAGAATCAGAATTTCGTTAATTTCTTAAGGGGAGATGGAACTATACAGTACGAGCGTAAGGTCGGAATTTTTAGGCTAATCCTACTCATTCATTCATGAGAGCAGTTTCATCCATGTCTGTTAGCTGACGTTAGTTAGCTAATTGTGCTCCACACAATCTGACGTTGTTATTCAATCCACAGCATAAAAGAAGCAGTAACTTCCATCAACACAATTGAACTGAATAAATTCTCCAGACTACTTTCACGAATTCTGCAGAAACTTCACCTGAAGGTAGGTGTCTCGAGAGAGCAAGTCAGGTGACGTATAATTGGCATAACATAGACATATGTTCCAGAATACTCTTGCCTGGTCTCTCTTGCTAACTCCATTGCTGTCATTGTTCAGCCTGACAATTCATGACGGTTTAGTTGGTGAGAAAGAAGACACCCACTGGCACCCAGGCTACACAAACTCTGTATCATGCATGCTAAGCCTCACTTGGGTTTTATAGAATAGTGCAAGTGGCACTGGTGTTTCTAGTGCCGTCAAACATCAGGCCTTAGTCATGATAGTACTGCAGCCCACTTGAATAAATTTTTCCAGTACATGTGTTTACAAAGAATGATGAAGTTAATTGTGTCCCTCAGGAAGAGCGCACGTTCAGTGAGGAGGAAGAACAGAAACTGCAGAGTGCTTTGTCATTGGACAAGCAGAATCTCAGTCTGGTGCTGGATACAACTGCCTTCATTCTAGAACAGGTAAGTAGGCCTTGATGTTCACCTCAACTCTAGCTACACTAAATAACCTTACGTATGTGCACACCTGCTTGTCAAACAACTAATTAAAAAAATTATGGGCATTAAAATGGAGTTGGTCCCCCCCTTTGCTGCTGCTATAACAACCTCCACTCTTCTGGGAAGGCTTTCCACTAGATGTTGGAACATTGTTGCAGGGACTTGCTTCCATTCAGCCACGAGCATTAGTGAGGTCGGGCACTGATTAGAGATTCGACCGATTAATCTCGGCTGTCCCCAACCTGTTGCCACAAAGTTGGAAGCACAGAATCGTCTCGGTGGTCCCGTTCTGTGAGCTTATGTGGACTGCTTATGTGGACTACCACTTTGCAGCTGAGCCTTTGTTGCTTCTAGAAGTTTCCACTTCACAATAACAGCACTTAAAGTTGACGGGGGCAGCTCTAGCAGGGTAGAAATTTGACAAATTCACTTGTTGGAAAGGTGGCATCCTATGACGGTGCCACGTTGAAAGTCTCTGAACTCTTCAGTACGGGCCATTCTACTCCCTATGCTCATTTTTTATACAAATGTCAGCAACGGGTGTGGCTGAAATAACCAAATCCACTAATTTGAAGGTGTGTCCATAGACTTTTKTTTATACAGTGCATTTGGAAATTATTCAGACCTTCACTTTTTCCACATTTTGTTACGTTACAGCCTTATTCTAAAATTTATGAAATCATTTTTCCCTCATCAATCTATGCACAATACCCCATAATGACAAAACAAAAATAGTTTAAAAAAAAAAGTTTTTGCAAATGTATTAAAAATAAAAACTGAAATTACATTTACATAAGTATTCAGACTCTTTACTCAGTACTTTGTTGAAGCACTTTTGGCAGTGATTACAGCCTAGTGTCTTCTTGGGTATGATGCTACAAGCTTGGCACACCTGTATTTGAGGAGTTTCTCCCATTCTTCTCTGTAGATCCTCTCAAGCTCTATCAGGTTGGATGGAGAGCGTCGCTGCACATCTACACTGCCGCTCAAAAGYTTGGGGTCACTTAGAAATGTCCTTGTTTTTGAARGAAAAGCAATTTTTTTGTCCATTGACATAACATGAAATTGATCAGAAATACAGTGTAGACATTGTTAATGTTGTAAATGACTATTGTAGCTGGAAACGGACRATTTTTTAAATGGAATATCTACATAGGCGTACATAGGCCCATTATCAGCAACCATCACTCCTGTGTTCCAATGGCACATTGTTAGCTAGTCCAAGTTTATAATTTTAAAAGGTTAATTGAAAATTAGAAAACCCAATTTTTAAGTTAATTATGTTAGCACAGCTGAAAACTGTTGTTCTGATTAAAGAAGCAATAAAACTGGCTTTTAGACTAGTTGAGTATCTGGAGCATCAGTACTTGTGGGTTTGATTACAGGCTCAAAATGGCCAGAAACAAAGAACTTTCTTCTGAAACTCGTTAGTCTATTCTTGTTCTGAGAAATGTAGGCTATTCCATGCGAGAAATTGCCAAGAAACTGATGATGTCATTCAACGCTGGGTACTACTCCCTTCACAGAACAGCGCAAACTGGCTCTAACCAGAATAGAAAGAGTGGGAGGCCCCGGTGCACAACTGAGCAAGAGGACAAGTACATTAGAGTGTCTAGTTTGAGAAACAGACGCCTCACAAGTCCTCAACTGGCAGCTTCATTAAATAGTATCCGCAAAACACTGTCACAACGTCAACAGTGAAGAGGCGACTACGGGATGCTGGCCTTCTAGGCAGAGTTGCAAAGAAAATGCCATAGTGGCCAATAAAAAGAAAAGATTAAGATGGGCAAAAGAACACAGACACTGCCTAGAAGGCCAGCATCCCGTAGTCGCCTCTTCACTGTTGGCGTTGAGACTGGTGTTTTGCGGATACTATTTAATGAAGCTGCCGGACAGCTCTCTTCAGAGCTCTGGCTAGGCTCAAGGACATTCAGAGACTTGTTCCGAAGCCACTCCTGTGTTGTCTTGGCTGTTTGCTTAGGRTCGTTGTCCTGTTGGAAGGTGAACCTTGGCCCCAGTCCGAGGTCCTGCGCCTTCTGCAGCAGGAGTCTCCCAGTGGCTTCCGTCTGGCCACTACCATAAAGGCCTGATTGGTGGAGTGCTGCGAAGATGGTTGTCTTTCTGGAAGGTTCTCCCATCTCCACAGAGGAACTCTGGAGCTCTGTCAGAGGTACCATCGAGTTCTTGGTCACCTTCCTGACCAAGTCTCTTCTCCCCCRATTGCTCAGTTTGGMYGGTCGGCCAGCTCTAGGAAGAGTCTTGGTGGTTACAAATTTCTTCCATTTAAGAATGATGGAGGCCACTGTGTTCTTGGACCTTCAATGCTGCAGAATTTTTTTGGTAACCTTCCCCAGATCTGTGCCTTGACACAATCCTGTCTCAGAGCTCTATGGACAATTCCTTCGACCTCATGGCTTGGTTTTTGCACTGACAAGCACTTCAACTGTGGGACCTTATGAAGACACTTGTGTACCTTTCCAAATCATGTCCAAATCAATTGAATTTACCACAGCTGGACTCCCATCAAGTTGTAGAAACATCTCAAGGATGATCAATGGAAACAGGATGCACCTGAGCTCAATTTCGAGTCTTATAGCAAAGGGTCTGAATACTTATGTAAATAAGGTATTTCTGCTTTTTATGTTTAATACATTTGCAAAAAATTCCTAATTCTGTCATTTTGGGGTATTGTGTGTAGCTGTGTTGTTGTTTGTGTCGAACTGCTATGCTTTATCTTGGCCAGGTCGCTGTTGCAAATGAGAACTTTTTCTCAACTAGCCTACCTGGTTAAATAAAGGTCAAATAAAAAAATAAAAAATGTAGACCTAGATTTAGCGTCTAAACATGTATTAAGTGACGGTGAATGAAAAGTGCCTCGAGTCCTATTACAGATCCCCTATCTCTATGCAGGCTGTCTATCACTATTACAGATCCCCTATCTCTATGCAG
>NC_036855.1:4233124-4276038 GCF_002910315.2 Salvelinus sp. IW2-2015
TTATTACAGATCCGCCTATCTCTATGCAGGCTGTCTATCACTATTACAGATCCCTATCTCTATGCAGTCTGTCTATCACTATACAGATCCCCATCTCTATGCAGGCTGTCTATCACTATTACAGATCCCCTATCTCTATGCAGGCTGTCTATCCCACATATTACAGATCCCCTATCTCTAGCAGGCTGTCTATCACTATTACAGATCCCTATACTCTATGCAGGCTGTCTATCACTATTACAGATCCCCTATCTCTATGCAGGCTGTCTATCACTATTACAGATCCCCTATCTCTATGCAGGCTGTCTATCATAATGTGAAGCCTGCATCCCTGAAGCAGCAGCTGGAGAAGATCCATCTTTCCCCAGAGAAGGCGGAGGCCTTCTGCCAGGCCTGGACCGCTGTCTGCCCAGATGTCGTGGAGAAGGTCAGGCAGAGGATTTTTGCTCCCAAAAAGGTGAGGAGAAACTGTGTCAACGGCAGTGCAATACATCTGCCCCTGCTATGCCGTTGAAGCTTTATTTATATCGTACGTACTCAACGAAATAATGCCATTACTGTAGCTACGAGAAATGGCGATCTTGCGTAGTTGCGTCCAGTTACAAATTGGGTTGGGCCAGTAACAGAAAGGTTGCTGGTTCGAATCCCCGAGCTGAAAAGGTAAAAATCTGTCGTTCTGCCCCTGAACAAGGCAGTTCCTACCACTGTTCCCCGGTAGGCCGTCATTGTAAATAAGAATTTGTTCTTAACTGACTTGCCTGGTTTAAAAAAACAATTGCCTGTGATGTTGTCATGATAATCTCATCGACAGCAGACTTCGGGGGTGTCCTAAGTGGTACCTTATTCCCTATATAGTACGCTACCTATAGTGCACTACTTTTGACAGGGACCATCAGGGAATAGGGTGCCATTTGGGTAGGAGTCTTTAGCATTGTCCCCTTTGGGAGGCTCGAGTGGGTGTCATCACACTTGGTGCTGTGACGTCCTGGGACCACACAGAGAGAACTCCAGGTTTATTATGCCACTCGGCATCATTAAACACTTAGCACCATCTCTCCTCTCAGCACACCTAATCTATTTCATTGCTAAGGCAGATTAATGGAGCGTTCTGCCACTTAGCGGTCCCATTGGGCCTCTGCTTTAAATGTGCTTTCACTGTACCATCCAACTGATCAGGGCCCGGTTTCCCAAAAGCATCTTAAGGTTAAAATCATCGTTACAACCTTCGTTGGGGCATCATTAAATCAGAGCCGTTCCCCAAAACCATTGTCACTAAAGTTGCACTTAAATGCTTGTTATTTACCGACTGCCTCAGCTAAGTTTGTCGTTAGGTGCTTTCTTGCCCTTCCACATTACTTTATACAAGATCTCCGCTAAACAGAATCAAGATTTTGAACGATACATCGTTAACACTCGTAAGCCTAAATTCCAGCGCTATCGGGGAAAAACCGGCCCAGAATTGTTTCTTAAAGATTTCTCAAAGCTAGAATCCTTAATGGGTGAAACTGCCAAGTCTGCTGGGGATATTGCATCAACAATGAAGTTACTGCAAACAACGAACACTATTTAAAATGTTTTTATTGTGGGTTCTGTATGGTTGATAGCTGGAACATGTCGGATGGCAGCTCAACCTTCAGATGGCCACGTCCACCCAAGCCAAGTTGAAGGATCCACATGCACTGCTGGAGCTCGGTGTCACAAATGAGGATTCTGAGGTAAATAGCCTACTTCACACTGTTGAACACACACACACACACACACACACACACGCCTTTGTTACCAACTCAAAACAGAGGTGCTGTTTACTTAGCAGATCTCAGGGGATCCATTCAATCTTCAAAATGGATGCTAATTCTGCATGTGTCCCTCTTGACAATGAAGCAGACCTGAAACCAGACAGCAGGGAGCTTGTTAACGATGCCCTCAAGGGCCAGCTTTCCTTTTAGTCCTGTGGGGTCTGTATCTGTACAGTGTCAGTAGACCATTTATGTCCATCAATGGACAGCATTTGCAGATTTTCATCAGAAAATGGGAACCTAATGGTTCCCTTGGTTGTTATGGTAACACCAGGTTTATCAGGTGTTCGTGTTTATGGTGTTAGTATTCTGTCCCCAGAGTGCTCTCTCTCTCTCACACACTCTCACACACTTCTCACACACTCACTCTCTCATATCTCTCTCCTCTCCACCACACACTCTCTCACCTATCTCTCTCTCTCCCACACACACTCTCACTTCTCTCTCTCTCACAACACCTCTTCTCTCTCTCACACACACTCGTCTCTGCTCTTCACACACACACTTCGCCCCTCTCTCTCTCACACACACTCTTCTCTCTCTCACAACACTCTCTTCTCTCCACAACCCACACACCCTCTCCTGCTCTCTCACACACACTTCTTCGTCTCTCTCACAACACTTCTGCTCTCTCTCAACCAGACCCCCCACAACCCCCCTCTGCTCGCTCTCTCACACAACTCTCTCTCTCTCCTCACACACACCTCTCTCTCTCTCTTCCCACACACCACTCTCCCCTCTCTCCACACTCTCTCTCTTTCGTCTCCCACTCTCTCTCTCTCTCTCTCTACCCCTCTCTCTTCACCTCTCTCTTCTCCTCACACTCTCTTCTCTCTCACACCCTCTCTCCACTCTCTCTCTCTCCTCCCCCCCTCTCTCTCTCTCACACACCACTCTCTCTCTCACCACACACTCCTCTCTCTCACACACACACTCTCTCTCCTCTTCACACTCTCACACAGTCTTCTCCACACACACACTCTCTTCTACACACTCTCTCTCTTCTCTCTCACACACTCTCTCTCTCTCCACCACACATCTCTCTCTTCTCTCTCTCTCTCTCTCTTCCTCTCTTCTCTCTTCCTCTCTCTCACAACTCTCACACGCTCTCTCTCTCTCTCTCTCCTCACACGGCTCTCTTCTCTCTCTCACACACACACACTCTATCTCTCTCACACTCTCCACACGCTCTCTTCACACCCACACACTCTCTCTCTCGACACACACATCTCTCTCTATCTCACACCCTCTCACGCTCACTCCTCACACACTCTCTCTCTCACACTCTCTCTCTCACACTCTCTCTCACAACACTCCTCTCCAGGACACTCTCTCTCCACACTCTCTTCTCTCACACACTCTCGCTCACACCACTCTCTCTCAACACTCTCTCTCTCTCACACTCTCTCTCTCTCAACACTCTCTCTCTACCTCTCATCTCACTCTCTCTCTCTCACTCTCTCTATCCCTTCTCTCCTCCTAATCTCTCTCTCCTACTCTCTCTCACTATCTCTCTCTCTCACTATCTCTCTCTCACTACTCCTCCATTCTCTCTCTCGACTATCTCTCTCTCACATCTCTCTCTCACTATCTCTCTCTCTCCACTATCTCTCTCTCACTATCGGCTACTCTTCACTATCTCTCTCTCACATACTCTCTACACTCTCTCTCTCTCACACTCTCTCTCTCTCACACTCTCTCTGCTCTCACTGCGTCACCTCACACTCTCTCTCTCTCAACTCTCTCCTGCTCCAGCTCTCTCTCTCTCACACCTCACTCTCTCACACTCTCACTCTCTCACACTCTCTCTCATCACCTCACACCTCTCTCTCTCTCACTCACCACACTCTCTCAGCTCTCTCTCTAACACACTCTCTCGTCTACACTCCTCTCTCTCACACTCTCTCTCACACTCTCTACTCTCTCACTCACACTCTCTCTCTCTCTCACCACTCTCTCTCTCACTCTCTCTCCTTCACCACTCTCTCTCTCTTTCACACTCTCTCTCTCTCCTCACACTCTCTTCTCTCTCTACACTCTCATCTCTCACACTCTCTCTCTCTCACTCTCTCTCTCTCACACTCTCTCTCTCGTCTTCACACTCAATCTCTCTCTCTCACAACGCCCTTCAAAAACATTTCAAAGCTCCAGCTGCCGCTACCCCCTTTAACACCAGGGTCAGCGCACTCTCAATTGTTGTTTTTGCCATCATTGTAGCCTGCCACACAGACACTATACAATACATTTATTAAACATAAGAATTAGTGTTTTTTCACAACCCGGCTTGTGGGAAGTGACAAAGAGCTCTTATAGGACCAGGGCACAAATAATAATTAATAATTTTACTCTTTATTTAACCATCTTACATATAAAACCTTATTTGTTCATCGAAAATTGTGAATAACTCACCACAGGTTAATGAGAAGGGTGTGCTTGAAAGGATGCTCATAACTCTGCAATGTTGTATTGGAGAGAGTTTGTCTTAAATCATTTTCCACACACAGTCTGTGCCTGTATTTAGTTTTCATGCTAGTGAGGGCCGAGAATCCACTCTCACATAGGTACATGGTTGCAAAGGGCATCAGTGTCTTAACAGCGCAATTTGCCAAGGCAGGATACTCGGAGCGCAGCACTATCCAGAAATCTGGCAGAGGCTTCTGATTAAATTCAATTTTCACAGAACTTCTTGTTGCAATTTCGATGAGGCTCTCTTGTTCAGATATCGGTAAGTGGACTGGAGGCAGGGCATAAAAGGGATAACGAATCCAGTTGTTTGTGTCATCTGTTTCGGGCGCATTTGCGCCGAATACAACAGGTGTAGACCTTAGTGAAATGCTTACTTACAGGCTCTAACCAATAGTGCAAAAAAAGGTATTAGGTGAACTATAGGTAAGTAAAGAAATAATAACAACAGTAGAAAGACAGTGAAAAATAACAGTAGCGAGGCTATATAGAGTAGCGAGGCTATATAGAGTAGCGAGGCTATATAGAGTAGCGAGGCTATATAGAGTAGCGAGGCTACATACAGTTAGTCAGGCTGATTGAGGTAGTATGTACATGTAGATATGGTTAAAGTGACTATGCATATATGATGAACAGAGAGTAGCAGTAGTGTAAAAGAGGGGGTGGTGGGTGGCGTGACACAATGCAGACAGCCCGGTTAGCCAATCTGCCGGAGCACTGGTTGGTTGGCCCAATTGAGGTAGCATGTACATGAATGTATAGTTTAAGCGACTATGCATATATGATAAACAGAGAGTAGCAGCAGCGTAAAAAGAGGGGATGGGGGGGCACACAATGCAGATAGTCCGCATAGCCATTTGATTACCTGTTCAGAACTCTTATGGCTTGGGGGTAAAAACTGTTGAGAAGCTTTTTTGTCCTAGACTTGGCACTCCGGTACCACTTGCCATGCGGTAGTAGAGGGAACAGTCTATGAGTGGGGTGGCTGGGGTCTTTGACAATTTTTAGGGCCTTCCTCTGACACCGCCTGGTGTAGAAGTCCTGGATGGCAGGCAGCTTAGCCCCAGTGATGTACTGGGCCGTACACACTACCCTCTGTAATGCCTTGCGGTCAGAGGCCGAGCAATTGCCGTACCAGGCAGTGATGCAACCAGTCAGGATGCTCTCGATGGTGCAGCTGTAGAACCTTTTGAGGATCTCAGGACCCATGCCAAATCGTTTTAGTTTCCTGAGGGGGAATAGGCTTGTCGTGCCCTCTTCACGACTGTCTTGGTGTGTTTGGACCATTCTAGTTTGTTGTTGATGTGGACACCAAGGAACTTGAAGCTCTCAACCTGCTCCACTACAGCCCTGTCAATGAGAATGGGGGCGTGCTCAGTCCTCCTTTTCCTGTAGTCCACAATCAGCTCCTTAGTCTTGGTTACGTTGAGGGATAGGTTGTTATTCTGGCACCACCCGGCCATGTCTCTGACCTCCCTATAGGCTGTCTTGTCGTTGTCGGTGATCAGGCCTATCACTGTTGTGTCGTCTGCAAACTTAATGATGGTGTTGGAGTCATGCCTGGCCATGCAGTCACTGGTGAACAGGGAGTACAGGAGGGGACTGAGCACGCACCCATGGGAAGCTCCAGTGTTGAGGATCAGCGTGGCAGATGTGTTGCTACCTACCCGCACCACCTGGGGGCGGCCCATCAGGAAGTCCTGGATCCAGTTGCAGAGGGAGGTGTTTAGTGTTGGTGTTGAACGCTGAGCTGTAGTCAATGAATAGCATTCTCACATAAGTGTTCCTTTTGTCCAGGAGGGAAAGGGTCAGTCATAGCCTCAATTTTGTCCCACAATTTGAATATAGTTGCGTAGAGTCCCTTTAATCCTAGATTCAGATCATTCAGGCGAGAAAAAACATCACCCAGATAGGCCAGTCGTGTGAGAAACTCCTCATCATGCAAGCGGTCAGACAAGTGAAAATTATGGTCTGTAAAGAACTTTAAGCTCGTATCCAAAACGTCTTTCAAGCTGTCGGGCATTCCTTTGGCAGCAAGAGCCTCTCGGTGGATGACACCCCTTTTAATTGACACCCCATAAACGTAACGGACATATACCAGGAGCTGTGCCAGGCCCGACACGTCTGTTGACTCATCCAGCTTTAACACATATAATTCACTGGCTTGTATGCGAAGCAGTAATTGTTTTAAAACATCTCCTGCCATGTCACTGATGCATCGKGAAACAGTGTTGTTTGATGAAGGCATTGTCTGTATAGGTTGTTTGGCCTTTTCCCCCAGCATTGTCCCACCAATATCCACGGCAGCAGGAAGAATYGTGGCTTATTTTTCAAATTGGCATGTTTTGTTTCTAAATGTCTGCGCAAGAGTGATGGTTTCATCGAGTTGAGAGAGTACTTTTGCACATATAAMACACTGTGGCTGAGGAAAGGCACTACTCCCAATATAGGTGAACCCCAAAKTAATGCAGTTCTCATCATATTTGCGCCTCTTCGATGGTCCAACGTCTGTTGTTCGGTGCTTTCCCGGGTAAGGSGGCAGTAGCTCTTCGGCTGCATCAGATTCACAACTGTCAGTGTCCATGCTAGCTGGGCTAACAACAAATGTAGAATTACTGATGCTAGCATTGGATGTGCTCGTGGAAGCAGAACAACTTGTGTCGTCGACAGGTGCAGGTGTAGTACTGCTAGTAGTAGTACTATAGAGCTGGTATGGGTCTCTATGGATGCGGCCTTACTAAACTGTTTGAAAATGTGAAGACATTTAATAATAATAATCTCTTTCTCACACAGTAATATGTGTTTTTTTTAAAATCTCATACACACTCTAGTGGGAAGATTTTAAAAAAAATGTTCTCTCAATATTTCCTCCCAAGCAAGAAAAACATCAATCAATTTATTTAAATCCACTTACATGGGCCCTGTTGGGAATAGATAGCTACAGACCTGAGGCAAGCCAAGCTAATGGGAGGAGCAGCCACAGTTCATCACAATCTGCTGAGAGGCTGTGCCTCTAACACCCAAGAGGGGGCACTGTTGCTCCACAACAATTTCTGGCATTCCCAGGATCTGCTGTCTACAGAGAGAATGGTTTTCTGGTTCAATTTTAAACTGGAGTTCAAGTGTGTGTGTATATATATAAAATGTATTGTTTTCTGTAGATCATCTTGTTTTGCTTCAGAGTTTCACAATATCATTAACAAATATTTTCAATTCAGAAGTTATTCTGCATGCACGTAATAACAAAATAACAACTATCTCTGAAACCATTTCAGTATATAGTGTTGATTGAAAGGAGAAGACTTGATAATACCCAGATAACCTTCCAGGTAGTGTGATATTGGATCTCTGAGAGGGAGGAGGAGGAGGAGGACAGCTGTACATTATTGATTTGGAAGCCAAGCATCGGAGTTAGAGAACTCCCACCTGATCAGTGTCTTGCTTCATCAGCCCAATCCCAGAGGAGAAGCAAGCAAACCTCCAGTAGTGTATAGTATGAAACCTGTCTCCTCTCCTCACCATCCAAGCCAGCCAGGGAGCCGCTGGAGTTACATATCCCTAACACACACACACAAACGCACAAACAACGTCTCTTGAAGTCTGAGATGGTAAAATCCTTCAACGGGCTGTGGGCCTCTGTCTCATCTCTCTGTCCCTCAGCATTAGTGGATTCCATTGCTCACTGCTCTAAATGGACCAGCTTGGGGATTAGCTCATTATACATAGTGTTTGTAGACATAGCTAATTAAAATAAACCTACCAGTTTGCTAATTTAATGTAACCTTCAGTATGAGTCATAGAATGGTTATTCATTTATAGGTCTTTGATCTGATGGTCTAAGGCAGGGACGGGTATTCAACTCTTACCCTACGAAGTCCGGAGCCTGCTGGTTTTCTGTTCTTCCTGATTAATTAATTGCACACACCTTGGTGTCCCACATCTAAAACAGTCCCTGGTTACAGGGGAACAAYGAGGGGGGGTGGCTTCAAGGTTGAATTTGAGAGGTGTAAGATATATTATAAACTGGGTGGTTCGAGCCCTGGGTGCTGTTTGGCTGACAGCCAGGGTATATCACACTGTATACTACAGGTATGCCAACATTTATTTTTACTGCTCTAATTACGTAGGTAACCCGTTTATAATAGCAATAAGGCACCTCGGGTTTGTGATATATGGCCAATATACCACGGCTTAGGGCTGTGTCCAGGCACTCCGCACAGCGTCGTGCTTAAGAACAGCCTTTAGCTGTGGTATATTGGCCATATATCACACCTCATCTGGCCTTATTGCTTAAATAGGATGAATGTGTATTAAGTTGGTTACTACGGAATTGCTTCGATCCAAGCAGGGTGACTGTTAGAATTGTGTCAGTATATTGACGGTTCTTGCCAAACGTGGCCTTCTCTTCCTCAACATTTTCTTCTCCACCTCAAAACTCTACCTAATCCTGCACCCTACCGCTAAGACTAGCATTTTCTGGCATTTTACTTCGTATAGATAAATAGATTATGCCTAATTGTATTTTCCTGTTCTGTCATTCTGACTTATGCATGAGTGTGCTGTTGTTGGTTGCCATTTCCTTGTAATGCTATTCCCAGCCAGTGAGTGCCCTAACTAATTATATTTCATCAAACCTACTTGTTTTGTATCAAAGCGTCTGACTTGAAAGAATTCTGATTCTAATGTATTTATCCACTGAGGAGCGGAAGCTCTTTGTTGGAATTCTCCCAGTGATGCTGTGACCTCATTTACTATCAGCTAGAGAGATAAAGAATGCAATTAAACATTACATTTTTACTTATGAAGAGGTGCTGTGATTATCCCTATTCAAAACATCCACACTCCTCTTCCTCACACGTCTCTGCCACAGACGATCCGCTACAAGTTGAAAACAGAAACTTTCAGGACTTTCTATCTTCCCCCAAAAAACACAGAGCTAACAAGCAGTCTAAGAGTTAAAACTGTAAAATAACAGGAACAGGTTTTATGTCAGGCGATCAATATATCGGATAGCTTTAAACCAAAATGGTGGTAGCCAGACTGAAATCCCTTCAAACTCCCACCCGTCACATGGCACAATAAAGCCTTGTCTGGGGCTTGTCATCCTCTTCATGGCCCAGGATGCTTTGTGCAGCCATCTTTTGGGCTCCTTTCTCCTTGGTGATTAGTTTTTTTCTCCTTTGGGATCCCATTCAGGGTGCCCATTGTTAAGTGATTATCCATTCCTCTGGTGATGTGTACAGCCCAGTGGCATAATAGTACCCATACAATGATGTCACAGCTTTATTTGCTGCGGGGACCATTGATTCCCCCCTTTCCTCCTTTCCTAATTTTCTATACCCCAATTCTGTGCTTGAAGAGCTTGAGGATTTGTGGCTGTTTAGCACACCCACGATACATGTTTGATGCAGACATGAGTGGGGAAGGTGGCAAATCCATCCAAACACATTTAATTCCCATTTGTTTGTCTTGTTTGGTCTCAGATCTTGGTTCTCAAATCTGAGCTAGTTTTGCCCTGTAGTTTCTTCAGCAAAATGGAAATTGTCAGATGACATTGTTTTTCTTTCTGTAGCGAAGTTATTTTTAGTTGTTAGCCAATGTTTTTGTTCGAGGTGTTTTAAGGTGATCCGGACTCTCTCTCTGTTATTACACAGTTACGTGCAAGGTGTTGTTTAAGGTGGTCTGGACGCTCTATTCGTACACGTTTACGTGGATTCTGAGATCTCAAACAAGCCCTGTTGATTGTGGAATGGGAAGGAAAACGTTTCATCTCAACGAAGCCTGTGGCATTATGAAGTGAGGTGAAATACCTAGTCTGATTTTTATATTGATATACCATACCTGTTTTCTTTGACCTTTTTTGCTCTGTAGGATTCTCTTGGGTATATAGTTATTTAGCTGTCTGTCTTTGTACTGCATTCGATGTTGTAAAAACATATTTGTCCACTATTTCTATATGATAACACATAATGGTTGTGAAAGGGTAGCCATTACAGTATGGTTTTCCTTGCCAGTCCTGGTAGCTCCTGTCAACAGCCCTTTAATGACAGACAAGGTTGTTTCCTTCTATTTCAACTAATTGTCTCACTCTTACAGCATAGTCATTTGGAATGTTTACATCTCAGAGGATTCTGTTGAAAGGTGCTGCATGTAATGCAGGAGAAGAATGTTTCCATGCATAGTATGTACCGCACTACTTAAAGATCGACATGCCCCAGGTAGGCTACATAATGAATACTATTGCATGGAAATTAAAGGCCTTTTTTCAGGCTGGTTATCAAGATTATTATGTCTTGAACTGTTACATGTAGCCTATTTTCTTTGTCCTGTATTTTCCCCTAAAGAGAGATGACTACGACAATGCCGCGGTTTTATACAAAAGATCGTTAGTTAGTTGGTTGACCATTTCACACCATTTATGTCCGGCGTCGGGTTGGATTTAGTTGAATAAACCTAGTGGATTTGGAGAGGGAGGCAGCTGTAGGCGTTTGACCTGGTGGTTGCTTGTTTCCCACAAGCCTACTGTAAAAATGGTCAAGGCTCTCACAGCCGCGGTGTCTGCATACCAGAGGGCTCAAGCTGGCTGCCTAGACAATCACTAGGGTTGCCACACAGAAGAGGCCCTACAGTGGTGAATAGCAGCCATCAGCCTCGCCTCTCCCTCCTCCCTGAGCCAAAGCATACATTCTACTACATGTATACAGTTTCAAAATGGAGGCCATGGTGGGTCCATGTACCCCGGCCCTTGGCATGCCACTGTTTCTGTCATTTAATTGGAGCACATTGTTTCAAGCTTGAGTTGCTCTTGAAAGGGCTGTGGGTTTGGCCCTTGGCACTGCGATAAGTGCATAGTGCCTAGTCCGTAGCAGGCAAAGCTCCCTCTAATTGTTTTGTTATGGCTTATACTTGTCCTGTTTTGTTGCGTGTTCATCTTGGCAGAATTAAATTGTCTGTACCATGCTTTCCAACCTGAGCCACTTGTAGCGTGGCTGGAAGACATCCCCGGAGAAAGATAAGTCAGTGTTGGTTTAACCTATTCCATTGTGGCAATATTCTCCAATTTGCACTTCCAAAAAATGAATTGTAGAAAATGAGGATTTGATGAAAGTGTTTTTGAATATCACTCTGCAGCACACTAGCTTCATGTGTTATGTTATTAATGTGTCACTCACAATCTGCAGTCACAATAGATTCTGTGTCAGTCAGCCCTTCATCCACAGTGTGACTTCCCAACAGGCTGAATGAGAGATGTGAAATGGAATGAGTGGAAAGTGTTGAATACTGTTTGTGCCGCGCTATTTCGGCCATTCAGAAGATGAGTCATGACATGTGAATCCATGCACTGGTTAGAAGACCGCCTCTGTCTGCGCCTCTGTCTGCGCCTCTGTCTGCGTCTCTGTCTGTGTGTTTCTGTGTGTCTCTTTCTGTCTGTCTCTCCACTATCACTGGCATCTTCTTTGCTTGCCTGAGAATTATTAGTGATATGCTTCTTGTTAATCGCTGTATGATGCTTACTCGTGCTAAAAGTGTTTGAGATCTAATGATAGCTGAATGTTCTATACAGAGAGGAGGTGGTGTTAAGACTGTTTTAACTGAGAAAGTCATGGTTTTGCTCCATTATTCCCACCGGTGTACCAACATTTCTTTGATTTAATTCAGTATTTACCTGGCACTAGACGGTGTCTGTGTGTGTGTGTATAACCCTCTTTCTCTCTCTCATATACTGTTAGATATACAGTTGAAGTCGGAAGTTTACATACACTTAGGTTGGAGTCATTAAAACTCGTTTTTCAACCACTCCACAAATTTCTTGTTAACAAACTATAGTTTTGGCAAGCCGGTTAGGACATCTACTTTGTGCATGACACAAGTAATTTTTCCAACAATTATATATATATTATATATATTTGTTTTGTTTGATGAAACAAAAATAGAACTGTTTGGCCATAATGACCATCGATATGTTTGGAGGAAAAAGGGGGATGCTTGAAAGCCGAAGAACACCATCCCAACCGTGAAGCACGGGGGTGGCAGCATCATGTTGTGGGGGTGCTTTGCTGCAGGAGGGACTGGTGCACTTCACAAAATAGATGGCATCATGAGGCAGGAAAATGATGTGGATATATTGAAGCAACATCTCAAGACATCATTCAGGAAGTTAAAGCTTGGTCGCAAATGGGTCTTCCAAATGGACAATGACCCCCAAGCATACTTCCAAAGTTGTGGCAAAATGGCTTAAGGACAACAAAGTCAAGGTATTGGAGTGTCACATTCGTCGTAATGATCGGACCAAGCCGCAGCGTGAGTTCCACATATTTTTAATAAACGGAAAACTCTCCAAAACAATAAAGCACAAACGAAACGTGAAGCTATACAAAACTAGTGCAGACAGGCAACTAAACATAGTCAAGATCCCACAACTGACAATGGGGAAAATGGCTACCTAAATATGATCCCCAATCAGAGACAACGATAAACAGCTGTCTCTGATTGGGAACCATATCAGGCCAACATAAACATACAAAAACCCTAGATAACATACAAAACCCCTAGACATACAAAACGATAGTACCCACCCTAGTCACACCCTGACCTAACCAAAATATATAGAAAAACAGAGATATCTAAGGTCTTGACAGGAGTGGCCATCAGAAAGCCCTGACCTCAGTCCTATAGAAAATGTGTGGGCAGAACTGAAAAAGCGTGTGCGAGCAAGGAGGCCTACAAACCTGACTCAGTTACACCAGCTCTGTCAGGAGGAATGGGCCAAAATTCACCCAACTTATTGTGGGAAGCTTGTGGAAGGTTACCTGAAATGTTTGACCCAAGTTAAGCAATTTAAAGGCAATGCTACCAAATAGTGATTGAGTGTATGTAAACGTCTGACCCACTGGGAATGTGAAATAAATCATTCTCTCTCCTATTATTCTGACATTTCATATTCTTAAAATAAAGTGGTGATCCTAACTGACCTAAGACAGGGAATTTTTACTAGGATTAAATGTCAGGAATTGTGAAAAACTGAGTTTAAATTTATTTGGTGTATGTAAACTTCCGACTTCAACTGTACATACAAAGGAGTAAAATTGTATTTGTTTAGTTGTATTCAGTGGTGTGTGGTTGTGGCAGATCCCCATGGGATATCTGGTCAAACCCCACACTCAGGTCTTTAACCCCACACTCAATACTTAGTTTAGAGCGACCAGATTAATTATAGATGCAGGAAGCAGCATCGGTATGTCACTTTCATACTCGGCTCTCCCCATCAGATTGCTCTATGGTAAATGACTCAGCAGGCCTAAAGAGATGCCCACAGCATCCGACTCTCCAGAAACCATTCCTGTTTGACGTCTGTGTGCCGTCAGTGTTGAATCAATCCCCACCATAACTCAAAGCAAGCCTTTTTCAACACCAAAGCAACAATTTGAGACTAAGATGTGCTTGAAAAGCTTTGTTAAATGAAGCTCTGCAGTATATTGGTTGGTAAAGCTACAGTGGGGAAAGTATTCAGACCCCTTGACTTTTTCCACATTGTGTTACATTACAGCCTCATTCCAAAATGAATTCGTTTTTTTCCCCTTCATCAATCTACACACAATAGCCCATAATGACTTTGCAAAAACAGGTTTTTAGAAATTTTGGGAAATGTATTAAAAATAAAAACTATCACATTTAGATAAGTATTCAAACCCTTTGCTCAGTACTTTGTTGAAGCACCTTTGGCAGCGATTACAGCCTCGAGTCGTCTTGGGTATGATGCTACAAGCTTGGTACACCTGTATCTGGGCAGTTTCTCCCTTTCTTTGCAGATCCTCTCAAGCTCTGTCAGGTTGGATGGGGAGCGCCGCTGCACAGCTATTTTCAGGTCTCTCCAGAGATATTCGATCGGGTTCAAGTCTTGGCTCTGTCTGGGCCACTCAAGGACATTCAGGGAAGCCACTCCTGCGTTGTCTTGGCTGTGTGCTTAGGGTCGTTGTCTTGTTGGAAGGTGAATCTTAGCCCCAGTCTGAGGTCCTGAGCACTCTGGAGAAGGTTTTCATCAAGGATCTCTGTACTTTGCTCCGTTCTTTTTTTCTTGATCCTGACTAGTCTCCCAGTCCCTGCCGCTGAAAAACACCCCCACAGCATGATGCTGCCACCTCCATGCTTCACCATAGGGATGGTGCCAGGTTTCCTCCAGATGTGACGCTTGGCATTCAGGCCAAAGAGTTTATATCTTGGTTTCATCAGACCAGAGAATCTTGTTTCTCATGGTCTGAGGTGCACCTTTTAGGTGCCTTTTGGCAAACTCCAAGCGGGCTGTCATGTTCCTTTTACTGAGGAGTGCTTTCCATCTGGCCACTTTATCATAAAGGCCAGATTGGTGAAGTGCTACAGAGACGGTTGTCCTTCTGGAGCTCTGTCAGAGTGACAATTGGGTTCTTGGTCACCTCCCTRACCAAGGCCCTTCTCCCCCAATGCTCAGTTTGGCCGGGCGGCCAGCTCTAGGAAGTCTTGGTGGTTCCAAACTTCTTACATTTAAGAATGATGGAGGCCACTGTGTTCTTGGGGACCTTCAATGCTGCAGCCATTTTTTGGTACCCTTCCCCAGATCTCTGCCTCGACACAATCCTGTCTCGGAGCTCTACAGACAATCCCTTCGACCTCATGGCTTGGTTTTTGCTCTGACATGCACGGTCAACTATGGGATCGTTATAAAGACAGGTGTGTCCTTTCCAAATCATGTCCAATCAATTGAATTTACCACAGGTGGACTCCAATCAAGTTGTAGAAACATCTCAAGGATGATGAATGGAAACAAGATGCACCTGAGCTGAATTTTGAGTCTCACAGCAAAGCGTCTGAATACTTATGTAAATAAGGTATTTCTGTTTTTGATTTTTTTTTTACTGTTTTTGCTTTGTCATTATGGCGTACTGTGGGTAGATTGATGGGGAAAGCATTGAATTAATCAATCATTTTAGAATAAGGCTGTAATGTAACAAAGTGTGGAGGGGTCTTTCTGAATGTACCGTAAATGTTTTTTATCCCCTTAGGCTATATCATTAACAATTTTGGCAAGTTTTTGAAGAATACAGTTACAGCTCTTTTCATGTCTCTCTTCAGGTCTCATCAGGTTGATTTAAAAACGTGTGTATTTTTGTAAAACATTAAATGAATGAAAGCATGCCTACGTCAGTACAGTAGTGTATTGCCTATTAGGAATACTCTGTCTACCCATAGCTATAAACTGATCTCTGCTCCTTGGTCCCTGTGTATCGACTCTTATCATCATCAAACCTGAGTAATGTGGCTTACAGTGGCACTGAACTTCTGAAAGCATTAACCAATCCTTTTTCTGCTGCATTGCGCATTTTCAATGAAACACGGGATGGGTAGGAAAGAACATGTAAGCAATTTACTTACGTTCCCTGACTATATCCTCTGCCATATGTCTCCATCATTGTTCTATTAATAGCTGGACTTCTTATCGGTTGTTGGATCATAAAGGCTGTGTGGACACAATACTTGGAACCCACTCCCTGTTGGAGTTTATCCGCTGGGATCTGCCCGGCAGAAATGGGGCTTAGAAAAATCAAGCAAGCTCCACATGATGAGACCAGATGGCTTTACTGCATCAAGGCTTCATCAAAGCAATGCTAAATTCCAATGTAATCTCGGGCGTGCTAGATAGCGAAGGTAGTGCAGATAGGTGGTGCGGAGATATGAAACAAAGCTATATGAAAGATGTCATATGTTAAGAGGGGAAACCTTGTTTTAATGTTGTGGCGTCGCTAGTTACTTAACTAAAGACGTGGAGATGTTGTAGTAGAGGGTGAGAATCTCTATGCAAATATCCAGAGTGACTCCAAATTAACATATTGCGTTTTTGTATCAAACACTTCTAATTTAAACTCTAAAACCTCTCAAATTAATTGAAATAGTGTTTAATAAACATGACTGATCAACTATTTATGCTGTATTTAAGGGGAAAGAGCATTTGGAAATTACGCTGTTCAAGTACTGACATTTATACTGGATTCAGACACGTCTTTAGATGAGATTTGAATCAATAAGCCTTAGCTTTGACATAAAAGAAAACTAGCTCGATTCATTTTTTTCTATCTGCTGTCAGGGGTTGCTGGCTGGGGCCTGCCATACCTTGAATACATTGTGTTTCTTTAAGTTCAGTCAGTTTTGTCAGGTATAAATTATGTATAGGATTTAACCTGAAAGTTAAAACAGTCAAACAATACCTTCTTTTGTGAATTCTAATGAATCATTCAAACATGTTATGGGCCTGGGGAACTAGATTGCATGCCCCATAGTCTGCCTGTGTCGTTGTCTTCTCCAGATCCAGGTTCGAGTAAAGCCCATATCAAACAAAAGCGTTTTTTTTGTGTGTGTGTGAACAAGCGTGTACACGCTGGAATTAGAATGCACGGTGGTGAATGTGAGAAAACAACAGACGGGCCATCATGCGTTTTCAAATTAGAACATCGAGTCTATTTTKCTCACATTTATGTGAAGCAATGCTGGTAAAGTGAGAAAATGAAYTGTTAGTGCATTGACATCTGAAATTGTGAAATGTATAGTTAAAAAGTGTTTAAGTTGAGCCGCCAGTACCAATAATACATACGCCTATTTGAAAACAGTAACTTTGTGCCTACCTTTGTTGATTTCGAGCACAGGCGTATAGCCTAGGCAGGTTACGGCTGGGGAACTCTGTTCAAGATAGAATAATGTTATGTAGAAATAAAGAATTTAGCTAGTCTCGTTCTAAGTGCTAGGGTGTATTAGCTACAACTCTCCTGATGTTCCTGAGCCAACATAACAACAGGAGGCAGGTACGGTGGCACCCGTAGGACATATATATAAGATGAGTCAAAAGGAGCGCGCAACAATAATAACAATAATTCACATAGCGAACATCACAAACACAAGTTAAGTTGGCATACGCTACGCAGTGCGATGTGACTTGGCGCCCTCTACTCACACGCAAAGTCTGTGTGGTTCCGGCATAACAGTACACTCACATTAACCCAGAACCACATTTTGTGCTCTTATTTGTACAATCTTACCTTCCTTTTTTAAGTGTCAATAAAGTTGTTCTCTCAAAATGCTAGTCCTATACATTTAATACAACAGCCCTCCTCAGTGGTTTTTACACCTGGTTTTGCAGACCGAACAGCAGCTAGCTAGCCAAGATGGTATTACATAATGATGTTTCTGTGTTTGTCCTGAAGATTCATTTGAGGGTATATACAGTGCTAGAATACTACCCCTTGTCTTCATTAGACACAGGATGTAATCCTATTGTAGGTCCCATACTGTAGTAGGACAAACAGGACAGGCTTGCACCCCCCTGAGACCCTGACCTTTAGAGTTGGTGTTATGGACTAGACTCACGAAGATGACTTAAGCTCAGAGGTGCTGATAAAGCATGACTGCTCACGCTCAAAGCTGAGGATGTTTGTCTTTTTTGTTTTTTGACCATTCATGGGAATTTGCTAGCTTCATCAAAGTGCTGTGCTGTGCCCTCTTTTTAATTATTCAACCCAATTTGAAGGGAGCTGTTTAAAACCGCTCCTACTGTTGTTCATCTGTTTTAATGGTCTGGGTGATGGTCCCTGTCGGTCCATTCTGAATGTCATAAAGAGCAGCAACCGATTTATCATCTGGGGTTTCAGATAAACGGCAAGCGTTGTGGACGGGTGATAGCAAAGGGAACTGCAGTTGACCTGAAAGACTAACAGACATGACTACGTTCCTCAGCCTAGAATTTTAACCACTTAAAAATAGTTGTTCTTTAGGAGCAAATTTGGGGCGGCAGGTGGCCTAGTGGTTAGAGCGTTGGGCCAGTAACCGAAAGGTTGCCCGATCGAATCCCCGAGCTGACGAGGTACAAATCTGTCGTTCTGCCGTAAATAAGAATTTGTTCTTAACTGACTTACCTCGTTAAATAAATCAAATTAATTAAGAAAATGACCTGGCAGCTCTCTACAGACATTGCAGTCATAATTATAAAGTCAAATTTCTGTAATTATTTTGTGTTATTGACTAAGTTTTGTTTATCCCATGTGTAACTGTTATTTTTGTATTGCTTTATCTTGGCCAGGTCGCAGTTGTAAATGAGAACTTGTTCTCAACTGGCCTACCTGGTTAAATAMATWWAAAAAAWRAAWAAAATWAAAAAGAATGAACTGTTAGTGTCACACTGACGATGTACTCCTCCTCAAATCCCTACAGTTAAGAATACTGCATTAATAAAGTAGAACTTGTTCTCCACGCCAAGCAGCTCCTAGCTACATATTTCTTCACTGCATATGTTTTTTTTGTACACGTGGTTTTATAAATAAGCTGTGTGTTTGAGAATTCATTTCAACATTSTTTCTACCAACTGGCAAGCAGGCAAGACAAATATTTGCTATCTTAATTGTTCTTATTTTTATTTTATTTTTTTTGGACTTTGGCTTCTCCATAAACTCTTTGGATTTAAGTACATTTTTCTGTGTGATTTGTATTCCACACAGATTGTGCATTTTACAGACAAAACATGCTGTAGGTCGTCTCATCTTCGTTGTTCTATTCAATAGCTTATTAGAACCGTCAAACCACTCTCTTTATGTAGGCGAGTGATATTTCCAAGGATGTGGCCCCAGACAGGATGCTCTAGGCGTACTGCATCCTGCAGGTGATCTATCCTGGGTCTTTGGCCAAGAGTTGGGTTCCGCCTACTCTCTGGCGCTAAAAAAAGCATCTCTTGGCAACAACGTGATTACAACATTGATTGTCAACTTGGTTCAGGTGATAAGACAATATGGGTGTTTTGATTGCATGCTTATCTCGATAGCATTTGAACAATGGACAAAGAATAATCCTGCCTGTCTTGTTGAAGATCTGTTTTGCAGTCATGCATCAAATAGCAGCACTTTAACTGGAGTTTCCCTGCATTTAAAAAAATAAATAATATTTCACCTTCATTTAACCAGGTAGGCCAGTTGAGAACAAGTTCTCATTTACAAAATGCGACCTGGCCTATGATAAAGCAAAGCAGTGCAACACAAACAACACAGAGTTACATATGGGATAATCAGACGTACAGTCAATAACACAATAGAAAAGTCTATATACAGTGTGTGTGCGCTTTTGTTTTTGCAGTGGCAGTGTCCCATGATTTCCGTCTACTGCACGTACTACATTTATAGGGTTCATCAATTTTTTTGAAAGTATGAAATAAGTAATTGAAAATAGATGAGAGGCTGTGACTGAGCTAGTAAAAATGAGTTTTTTTTTTTTTTATACATGTAAGATACATTTTTTTAACCCTGCGATCTAGTGTTATTCAAATTATTCAATATGCGGTATTATATATGATTAGCTAATGTTTCAAACATTTTGCGATGCATATTGGACACAGGTCTGCCATATCACATCATTAACCTTCATAAATGTACTCTCTCTCCCAATAATTGCCTCTATATTAATCATTTATCTGAATGATAACGACCAGGATGTTTAAAATCTCATTTAATTTAGCCTCCTGTCTAGATTGAGATGTGACTATTTCTTGGGTCGTTTCTTCTTAGACTGCTTTCATATACCCTTTTTATAGTGTACCAATTAAGCACAGTGTCTGTTGGGATTCTGTAGAAATGGCCTCCAGTAGACGGCAGACTTTATGTTGGGCGTGATAAACCTGTAATCAGAATGTGTGTCGGCTTTATTGTGCTGGTGAAGGAATGATACAGGATGGTTTTGACAGTGGCTTCCACTCAGCATTGCAGGGACCTGGCAGTCGTTGATAAGCCAGCTCTGCAGCCCCTAAAAAGGCACATTGGTGTAGAGTAGAATGAGGCAGTAAGATGCGAAGGGGAGAAAAAAGCCCTCTGCCTTTGGCAATTAATTCAACCATGCAGTTTCCTCACCATTACGTCAAAAACCCCAGAATCCTTTTAGTCAGAGCTGTGCTGGTAAAAGCGTTCCGAAGGAGACAATTCCACCCGCACCTACTGGGGCTTCTTTATCCCTACAGCTCAGAAACTGAAGTTAACTCTTGTGAAAAACTAGCCAACACAACTCTGTTTATGGTCAGATGCCAATCTGTCAGTCTGCTGTGTAATTTATGTATTTTAGTCCAACTATATAAAAGACTCAGAAACCCTTAGTTAATGTTTCCCATTTAATATAGTTAGCACTGTGAATTTCAATTTGAAATAACATTCTCGCCCTGAAATAATTTTGTTTTGGGGAGAAACTATCGGACCTCAACATTTKAGATATTTACAGAGTTTGCATGACAGAAGTCTGATGTGACTGTGCCTGTGCCTGACCTGAGATGGAGAAATGGGGTAGAAAAACAACTCAAGCAATTCTGTCATCTTGGCAAGAACACAGGTCTCCACTGTCACGTCTTTGTCTCTCTCTTTGTCACAACTTGAGTATGAAAGAAGGGCTGGTTCAAAGGTGACCAGAGGGGTTTTGAAACATTGCTGAAAGTAAATTTGTGTGTACTTTCTGCCAGTATTATATCTTAGAATTTTGCCCTTGGTGTATGAAACTATAACGCTCCAGTTGTTTTTATGCCCAAATTTCCTGATAATATTTTTTTTATTCAATTCAAAATGAGGCTAGTTTTTTTTATATCTGTTCATAATTGTATTAATCATTACATGTTGTATGGCAGAGGAACAATTATGTTTTGAGAATGAATTCCAACAGAAAACAGTGACACAATGCATTTCTATGAAGTGCCTAATAATACACTGAACAAAAATATAAACGCAACGTGCAACAATTTCAAAGATTTTACTGAATTACAGTATATAAGGAAATCCGTCAATTKAAATTAATTCATTAGGCAATAATCTAGGGATTTCACATGACTGGGAATACAGATATGCATCTGTTCGTCACAGATACCTTTAAAAAAAAAAGAAGAAAAAAGTAGGGGCGTTGATCAGAGAACCAGTCAGTATTTGTAGTGACCACCATTTGCCTCATGCAGCGTGATTTGATTTATTGGGATCCCTAATTAGCGACACATCTCCTTCGCATAGAGTTGATCAAGATGTTGATTGTGGCCTATGGAATGTTGTCCCACTCCTCTTCAATGGCTGTGYGAAATTGCTGGATATTGGCGRGAACTGGAACACGCTGTCATACATGTCGATCCAGAGCATCAGGATTGTCACAGTATCGCTGTGCGTTCAAATTGCCATGGATTAAATGCTATTGTGTTTCTTTGTCCGTA
This sequence comes from Salvelinus sp. IW2-2015, assembly GCF_002910315.2. Taxonomy (NCBI): domain Eukaryota; kingdom Metazoa; phylum Chordata; class Actinopteri; order Salmoniformes; family Salmonidae; genus Salvelinus; species Salvelinus sp. IW2-2015. The sequence goes on from NC_036855.1 coordinate 4,254,617, forward strand.
GCTTATGTCTGCCCATACCATAACCCCACCGAAGCCATGGGGCACTCTGTTCACAGTGTTGACATCAGCAAACTGCTCGCCCACACAACGTCATACACATGGTCTGCGGTTGTGAGGCCGGTTGGATGTACTRCCAAATTCTCTAAAACGACGTTATGGTAGAGAAATGAACATTCAATTCTCTGGCATCAGCTCTGGTGACATTCCTGCAGTCATGGCAATTGCACCCTGCCTCAACTTGAGACATCTGTGTCATTGTGTAATGATCATGCTGTTTAATCAGCTTCTTGATATGCCACACCTGTCAGGTGGATGAATTATCTTGGCGAGGGAGAAATGCTCACTAACAGGGATGTAAACAAATTTGTGCACAGAACCTGAGAGAAATAAGCTTTTTGTGTGTGTATGGAACATTTTTAGGGATATTTTATTTCAGCTCATGAAACATGGGACCCACACTTTACATGTTTTATATTTTGTTCAGTGTAGAACCATTCAAACCTAACGTGATTCAACTTCAACCAAATCAGCCATAAAGAAATGATCTCAAAGACTTACTTTGAGATCCGATTTGATAGTAAGTAACTAAACTAGTGGGAACTGGCTGGTATGGGCATTGGACATGGACTGGCTTTTAATGAATTGGCCAACCTAAAAAACAAATAATCTCTTGTCCCTGGGAGCTCACGTTGGAGATGGTTTTCAATGTAGAGCAGAGGGACATGAGCTCTGAGCAACACATGACTAGTATGGAGACTGCTGGAGGTGCCTGGCCTTGTGGTGCTCTCTGTAGACACATTGTTTTACCGTTCCCCCTGCTGGAAGTCAGTTTCCCTTCACTTCTCACTAATTAGAACGGGGGAAGTTTATCTTTCCTGTCTGCAGTAGTATGCGTCATTAAAACAATATCCAGGACAGAGCTCCTGACTTGGCTTTTGACTTGGCTAACGAAGGACTGTCCGACATTTCGCTTCATAACAAAGCTTCAGGGTGCCATTATGTCGAGTACATAACTTTGTGTGTGTGTATGTATGTATGTATATATATATATATATATATATATATATATATATATATAATATTATTTTTTTAAATATATATTTTTAATATGAGCCGAAAATGAGTATATTTTTTCAAAACTATCTCCGTCTCTGCACTTTACTGTGAAGTGTAAAGTAATTATATTGTAGGACCCTCCTGTATGCTAATGCAGTGCTAATCTGGTCCTTAGCGAGTGTCTTAATGAGGCCGATGTGCCCTCCGTGAGTGCTACATTATGGAAATAACTTGCGTCGTGGGACAGCAGAAATGTAGCCTTATTTCCACTTTTAAAGCTTTCCTAACAAGGTATGTTGTCCTTTGAGGCCACAAGCAGAACATAAACAAACACACTAATGACTTGCATGGGGAGACTTCACAAGTGAGGTCCATGTTTCAGACAAAGTAACAGATGGTGGTAAATGGGCCATGGTGGATAAACTATTAAGCTGCTGGACTAGAGAAGAAGCCCGATCCATGTWCTTCGACTTGTTGTTCTGAAACAAATCAAGATTGTACGTGGGCACTGTTCTATGTCCTATTCTATGCCTAGTGCAATGGAACATGTATGTTGATGTACTTGGCTGAAAAAGGAATCAAATCAAATCAAATTTTATTTGATCAATTTGGATTCATATTTTCCACCGAATGAGCATGTCAAAGCCTGCCGTGCATAATGTCTAGTGAAGATAATTCTCATCTATGGTTATATTTAGGGAAATACTTTAACCAGATTAAAACTATATATATGTGCTGTATGGAGCCTTATCCCAATACTTTTATCAAATAAAATACAACTTGATTCATTTGCATGTATCTATGCCAGCTTCTATACCAAATATGAAATGTTCATCGTTGGCTAGGCCTCTCTGTCCGCGGCTAGGCCTCTGTGTCCGCGGCTAGGCCTCTSTGTCCGCGGCTAGGCCTCTGTGTCCGCGGCTAGGCCTCTGTGTCCGCGGCTAGGCCTCTCTGTCCGCGGCTAGGCCTCTCTGTCCGCGGCTAGGCCTCTCTGTCCGCGGCTAGGCCTCTCTGTCCGCGGCTAGGCCTCTCTGTCCGCAGCTAGGCTTCTCCGTCCGCAGCTTTGAATCAAAGTGTTGAGTGTTATTACAGCCTGTGTCACTCTGAGTAAACAGGAGGAGGGCCTCACTCTTTCCTCTGACATCTGCGCTGTCTCCTCAAACACTGCCAGCTTTGAAACACTGGAAGCTCCCCGCGTTGCTTTAAGGAAAACACTGACGCTTGTTTCCAGACAAAATAAAGAGCTGCTCTCGGTCGTTACAAGGGCCAGTTGATTTCTCATGTGGTAGAGCAGTTACCAAAGTCAGCCTTTCGAAATGAGCTCAGACAGAGAGCAACAGCACCCAGCCACAGCAGCTCCCAGAGAGAAAATTGGTAATGGAAGTTAAGATGCATCAGAGGCACCGCAAAGCTTACTGCCTGATGAGAATGAATGTTTAGATGTGTTTTAGTTTAAACCCGAGGAGATACGTCAACCTCCCCCTTTTGGATCTAAGAGGATGAGAGAGATGTAGGATCTGGTGGTTTGTTTGAGTTGAAGTCTGGTAATCTGCTTGCGTTGGGTTTCATCCTTTTGTAAACGTCTTGGTTGGATTGGTTCAACATGACTTGTCAAGGCCATTCTCCAAAAAAGAACCAGTGCACGAGTTAACAGAAGAGCCGGCTAACTGATTAACAGGGAGTGTCACAACAATGTTGTACCTGCATTGCCCCTGGAGTATTCCTGTTGTGCAGAGGTCAAGGGAACTGGAGAGGAGGAGACCTCATTCCCATGTTGGGAGGGGGTGGGGGCACCGGGAGGGAAGGCAAGGCCAAGCTGGTGCCCAGAGATGAGGCCTGCTCTGAAAGAGGCCTCTGTGTGGCAAAGCCTGTCATTACAGCTCTTTGGCTAGGCTGCGGCCAGGGACAATCCCAGCCTTTGTGCTCTTTTATTGCGCCAGGCTGTGTACTGTACTGAACGGCAGTGGGAGAGGCGTGTGAAAATCCCCTCCGCCCCAGATAGACTAGGCTACAGTCAGTCAGCTAAGGTCCAGTAAGACTAGGGTACAGTCAGTCAGCTGGGGTTCAGTAAGACTAGGGTACAGTCAGTCAGCTGGGGTTCAGTAAGACTAGGGTACAGTCAGAGGTCGAGCTGGGGATCATTCAGTATAGTTACTTTAGGGTACAGGTCAGTCAGTCAGTCGGGTTCAGTGAAGACTAGTGGTCAGTCAGTCAGCTGGGGTTCAGTAAGACTAGGGTACAGTCAGTCAGTCAGCTGGGGTTCAGTAAGACTAGGGTACAGTCAGTCAGTCAGCTGGGGTTCAGTAAGACTAGGGTACAGGTCAGTCAGGCTGGGGTTCAGTAAGACTAGGGTACAGTTCAGTCAGCTGGGGTTTCAGTAAGACTAGGGTACAGTCAGTCAGCTGGGGTTCAGTAAGACTAGGGGTACAGTCAGTCAGGCTGGTTCAGTAAGACTAGGTAGTCAGTCAGTCAGTCAGCTGGGGTTCAGTAAGGACTAGGGTACAGTCAGTCAGTCAGCTGGGGTTCAGGTAAGACTGAGGTACGAGGGTCAGGTCAGGTCAGCTGGGGTTCAGTAAGACTAGGGTACAGTCAGTCAGGCTGGGGTTCAGTAAGACTGGGTACAGTCTAGTCAGCTGGGGTTCAGTAAGACTAGGGTACAGTCAGTCAGTCAGCTGGGTTCAGTAAGACTAGGGTCAGTCAGTCAGCTGGGGTTCAGTAGACTAGGGTACAGTCAGTCGCTGGGGTTTCAGTACTGACTAAGGGGTACAGTCAGTCAGTCAGCTGGGGTTCAGTAAGACTAGGGTACAGGGTCAGTCAGTCAGCTGGGGTTCAGTAAGACTAGCTCGGTTCTGGTACAGCACGGTCAGTCAGCTGGGGTTCAGTAAGACTAGGGTACAGTCAGTCAGCTAAGGTCCAGTAAGACTAGGGTACAGTCAGTCAGCTAAGGTCCAGTAAGACTAGGGTACAGTCAGTCAGTCAGCTAAGGTCCAGTAAGACTAGGGTACAGTCAGTCAGTCAGCTGGGGTTCAGTAAGACTAGGGTACAGTCAGTCAGCTGGGGTTCAGTAAGACTAGGGTACAGTCAGCCAGCTGTGGGCTTGCAGTAAGACTAGGGTACAGTCAGTCAGTCGCATTGGGTGTTCAGTAAGACTGTGTTACGTCAGTCGCTGGTTATAACTAGGTCACAGGTCAGTCTCAGCTGGGTTCGAAGACTAGAGACTAGTCGGTCATCAGCTAGGCCAGTCAGTCAGCTGGGGTCAGTGAGAGACTAGGGTTCATTTCAGTCAGTCTGGGTTCAGTAATTGACTAGGGGTATCAGGTTAGGTCAGTCTCAGGTCAGTAAGACTAGGTACAGTTCAGTCAGCTGGGTTCAGTAAGTACGAGGTACATGTCAGTCAGGCTGGGGTTAAACAGTAAGACTAGGGTATCTATGTCAGTCAGTGCAGCGTGGGTTTCAGTAAAGCCTAGGGTACAGTCAGTCAGTCAGCTGGGTGTTCAGTAAGACTTAGGGTAGTCAGGTCAGCTCAGCTGGGGTTCAGTAAGACTAGGGTACAGTCATCAGCAGCTGGGGTCAGTAAGACTAGGGTACAGCTCAGTCAGTCCGCTGGTGTCAGTAAGACTAGGGTAAGGTCAGTCAGCTGGTTGGTTCAGTAAGACTAGGGTAAGTCAGTCAGTCAGCTGGGGTTCAGTAAGACTAGGGTACAGAGTTCAGTCAGCTGGGTTCAGTAAGACTAGGTACAGTCAGTCAGCTGGGGTTAGTAGACTATGGGTTACAGTCGTCAGTCAGCTGGCGGTTCAGTAGACTAGGGTACAGTCGGTCATCAGCTAAGGGTCCAGTAAGACTAGGGTACAGTCAGTCAGCTGGGGTTCAGTAAGACTAGGGTACATCAGGTCAGTCAGCTAAGGGTCAGTAAGACTAGGGTACAGTGCAGGTCAGTCATGGAGGTTCAGTAAGTACTTATGGTGTTACACTCAGTCGCCAAGCTGGGGTTAGTAAGAGACTAGTGGGTACAGTCGGGTCAGTGCAGCTGTAGTCCGAGTAAGACTAGGGTACAGTCATCAGTCTGGGTCAGTAAGCACTAGGGTTCACTCAGTGGGCTGGGTCAGTAAGACTAGGGTACAGTCAGGTCTGGGTGTTCAGTAAGACTAGGGTAGCAGTCATTCAGCTGGGGTTCAGTAAGACTAGGGGTACAGTCTCAGTCAGTCAGCTGGGGTTCAGTAAGACTAGGCTATATTCAGTCAGTCAGTCAGCCGGGGTTCAGTAAGACTAGGCTATATTCAGTCAGTCAGTCAGCTGGGGTTCAGTAAGACTAGGGTTCAGTCAGTCAGTCAGCTGGGGTTCAGTAAGACTAGGCTATATTCAGTCAGTCAGCTAGGGGGGACACTTCTTCTATTTCTTTAACTGCTAAACAAAATGACCCAACAATTTCCCCGGAGGCTTCGACCTCAGACCAACATTAACCTCTCAATAAAGCATTCAGGGTTTTGTGTTGTGGTTGAGCAATGCAGATTAGGTTGGTCAGGAGTCGGATGTGTGCGCTGCATGTCGTGGCTGGAGCACAGCGACGGCTTCATTGTTTTTGAAGTCACAACAGAGGATGCGGTTTATTGTAATCAAGCACTAACAGGAAGTCTGCCTCTGACATCATTAGTATACAAACCAATAGGCAAAACTGCCATTGTTATTTTCATTCGACCACCGAGGACGTCCTTTGTATCCCAAATGTCTGTACAGTTCATAAATATATGCTCATCGTCGAGTACGAGCTTGGTGTGTCAGTCAAACCTGGTGTTAAAAGACACAGAGAATGTTTTCTTTGATATCCTATGTCATGAACGTATATTCTAATCTAGAGAAATCCTCTTGTCTCTTGCATCAGGTTTTGACATCAGAATGGGTCTTTATTTAAACATCCTTATTCTCCAGAAAGCCCGAGTTTCCATTTGTAACAGTCTGATAACCCAATCCTTTCAGGAGTGCTGCCATTAGGATCGTCTGATGTGTCCTCTGTCTGATCCTCTGTCATTTTTTTTGTTTATCTTTCTGCAGTGCTCAAGTCTGGCTGGCCGAGCATGTATGCTCTCCTATTCTCTAATTGGATCTTTGTATTCATCTGGGGATTGACTAGACTTAGCTTTCAACAAATGTCAATCCAATCTTGCAATGGATGGATGCTTCCTTGGTAGCCTGTTTATATGTGGGCTTCTGGTAGTCTGTTTATATGTGGACTTATGGTAGCCTGTTTATATGTGGGCTTCTGGTAGCCTGTTTATATGTGGGCTTTCGAAATGCAGGCAGAGCTAGAAGAAAAAACAGCTCTCTGCCCCTGGGCTTCTACAGCAGCACGAACAAAGGTGTGAAAGCCTCTGCACAGGCTCGGCAGGAGCAACGCTTCACCCCGTCATGCTTCTGTTCTGTGAAGACATATCAAAACAAAGCCCATGGTTTCCAGTTAATGGTCATAAACCACAGTGTCCCTCTGTGACATCTAAAAGTCAATCACTTCTCCCTGTACCAGTACCAAGACCAGGCATTAGAATCCAGACTGGGCCTCTGGTGACTCCAATCAGAAGAGCTCTGAGTGGCAGATTGGCACATTGGCCCCAAGCCTGGGGACACCTCAGCTCAGTGGGCGTAATCAACACATCTCTGACTGCATGCTGGGGGCCACAGCCAGGAATTTGCACAAACCCTCCATCTTTTTATGACAGTTGAAAATCCCATTGAATTGTAGTGTTGTAAATATCCTACCTATTGTCTCCTGGCATGTTTATGGTGTGATGGAATTTAGGGGATGTAGTCTCTCCCTGAGCTGACCACTGTCTCCAGACAGACACTGACAGACACAGATAGGTGCAGACAGGCAAGCACAGGCACAACGACAGACAGACACACACACATCGACAGGCAGGCAGGCAGACACACACCGGCAGGCAGACACACACCGGCAGGCAGACACACACCGGCAGGCAGGCAGGCAGACACACACACCGGCAGACAGACAGACACACAACGACAGGCAGGCAGACAGAAACCTTTCCCCAGGCGTCAGGCTCTCCAGGGGGATGTGACAGGGAAGACTGTTTGACTTGTATATTGGATCTGAATGAATGTCAGATTTGGGACTTTTCATTTACATTTGTCATGCAACATAATGGTTGTGTTGACATGTGAGTGAAGAAGTTTGATAGATTTCATGATGACCAAAACGTCCAACACATTTGGCTTTTACCAATTCTACTCCAAGTGTGCTTTTTCCAACTCATCAGACTATTCAATAAGCATTCCAGAAAGCATGAAAAATGATTTTCTTCTCACCTTCAATTAATAGACAAATTACATTGACAATTGAGCAGTTTTCATGCCCTTGTGTTGGTAACAAAATATTACAGCTTTCTCCCTCACACATATTCATTTTGCTGTCACCTGTGAGAAATGATTGACAGAAAAATTCAACTTGAAGGGAATTTAAATTAAAAAAATATATACAATTTCATATTCATCATCTCCAGCACCACCCCAACATCACCATATGTGAAAATGACACGTTTCTATGTTTTGTAGTAAAAAAAAAAGATTGAGGAAGATAAGTGACATCCTCAACCAATTAGTAGACAATTAGGAGGCAAATAGTAAGCAATGCCTACTCATAATTGGTTAAAATCACACAATGCAGACCGATGTCATTGGAAACCCTCATCTTACTCTATCTGTTTTACTACAAAACATAGAAACGCTGAGTTTTCACATATGTTGATGTTGGGGTGTATTTTTAGTATTTTATTAGAAACCCCATTAGCTGTTGCAAAAACAGCATGGTGCTGGAGATGATGAATATGAAGTAGTATATTTTTGACATTTCCCTTTAAGAGCATATCCCTCCGAGCAGCTCTGCAAATACACAGGGATGTCTGACATTTTGTGCCAAAACAGACAGCACCATACACCTTCAAGCTGGCTTTTTAAGAGCTCTGTGTCCATGGCAACGGTTAACCCAGGAGTTGGATTTTTTATTCATAATTAAGAATGTTTGGGGAGCTGAGGGTGAGATGCCAGAAACCCAACAGCTCTGCCTCCTGTTTCTGTCAAGATTTCCATCAACAATTCACAAGGCAAAGGCAAGAGCGTTCAAAATGGCCTCATTTAACTGTCAAGCCACATAACCCTGCAAAACGTGTATATGCCTTGCACATTTATTTAAGGGGTTCATATTGATTTCCAGGGAAATCTGTACGTTTCCCAATTAGTCCCGTTCACCGAAAGTATACAGTAGGGCACATACATAGTTTTTTATTTAACTAGGCAAGTCAGTTAACCTCTCTTGGGTACGTGAGACGTTAGCGTCCCACCTCTTCAACAGCCAGTGAAACTGCTGGGTGCCAAATTCAAATACAGAAATAMTCATTATAAGAATTCAGAAAAMAAAACATATTTTACATAGGTTTAAAGATGAACTTCTTGTGAATCCAATCACGGTGTCAGATTTTAAAAATGCTTTACGGCGAAAGCATTCCTTACGATTATTTGAGAACATAGCCCAGCAGACAAATCATTACAAACAGTAACCAGCCAAGTAGAAGAGTTACAAAAGTCAGAAATAGAGATAAAATTAATCCCTTACCTTTGATGATCTTCATATGGTTGCACTCAGCAGACATTCATTTACTCAATAAATGTTCCTTTTGTTCGATAAAGTCTCTTTATACCCAAAAACCTCAGTTTTGTTCGCGCGTTTTCTTCAGTAATCCACAGGCTCAAACACAGTCAAAACAGGCAGACAAAAAAATCCAAATTGTATCTGTAAAGTTCATAGAAACATGTCAAACGATGTTTATATTCAATCCTCAGGTTGTTTTTAGCCTAAATAATCGATAATATTTCAACCGGACAATAACGTCGTCAATATAAAAGGTAAACAACAAAGGCACTCTCTCGGTCGCGCGCATGAAAAAGCTCTGTGACGCTTTAGGGTCCACTCATTCAGACTGCTCTTACTTCCTAATTTTTCAGAATACAAGCCTGAAACAATTTCTAAAGACTGTTGACATCTAGTGGAAGGCATAGGAACTGCAATTTGAGTCCTAAGTCAATGGATACTGTAATGGCATTGAATAGAAAACTACAAAACCAAAAAAATAACTACTTCCCAAATGGATTTTTCTCTGGATTTTTCCTGCCAAATCAGTTCTGTTATACTCACAGACACTATTTTAACAGTTTTGGAAACTTTAGAGTGTTTTCTATCCAAATCTACCAGTTATATGCATATCATATCTTCTGGGCCCGAGAAGCAGGCAGTTTAATTTGGGCATGCTTTTCATCCAAAATTCCGAATGCTGCCCCCTACCCTAGAGAAGTTAAAAACAAATTCTTATTTACAATAACTGCCTACCCCGGCCAAACCTGTGTGCCGTCCTATGGGACTCCCAATCACTGCCGGATGTGATACAGCCTGGATTCGAACCAGGGACTGTAGTGACACCTCTAGCACTGAGATGCAGTGCCTTAGACTGCTGCACCACTTGGGATACAGTACGTACATAGGGGATTGTATTGACAAATAGACATGATCAATACGTCAATTTAATTGCAGTTTAGCTGTTTGTAAGGATTTTACATTCCCGTTCTCTCTCTAGGTATCTACCGAGTGTTCTCTGACAATGTTTTTTATTCTTTGTGTTTTTTTCTCTTTCTTCGTTTAAATCAACATTTTCCATCTGACATGTTTTTTTTTATTTAGGTCCAGTGTTTAATGGTTTGGATGGTTAGGGTGATGTGTCACAAGTAGGAGCGGTCTTGTATTATAGCTCTGTGCTTTTATCACTAATAGCAATTCTCCTTTCCATAGCACTTGCTCCATAAAGCTTTGACAAGTGTTGCAAATCAGACATTTTTTAGTGCACAATAACAAATAATTCATGAAAAGTGCATTTTTATGTCAACCTTTCCTCACCTGCTGAGATTAGGCGTATCATAAAATAACACTACCTGCTGCTTGAATATCATCGAATAAGTTGACACTATAACATGAAATCATAATGATTAATTTACAAATCATAGATAAACCTCTATGGCAGCACTTCAAACTGTCATCTTCCATACCTTGTACCCAAAACGGGTTGTTTCTCTTCCATACCTTGTACCCTGTGAGAGGGTACCCAAAACGGGTTGTTTCTCTTCCATACCTTGTACCCTGTGAGAGGGTACCCAAAACGGGTTGTTTCCTCTTCCATACCTTGTTCCCAAACGGGTTGTTTCTCTTCCATACCTTGTTCCCCAAAACGGGTTGTTTCTCTTCCATACCTTGTACCTGTGAGAGGGTACCCAAAACGGGTTGTTTCTCTTCCATACCTTGTTCCCAAAACGGGTTGTTTCTCTTCCATACCTTGTTCCCAAAACGGGTTGTTTCTCATCCATACCTTGTTCCCAAAACGGGTTGTTTCTTCACCAATACATCATTTAATTGTCATTCTCTAACCAGCATTTGTTAATGTACAGGAAGCCCATGCAAACAGAGAGATGCAGCGCAGTGGTGTATCTCCTGATCCTCTTGTCCTAGCTACCTCGATATTTAATGTGATCTTGATGTATACCCATTAGTGTTAGCCCAGATCTGTCAAATCCTACTCAGGCCTTGGTGCTGAAACACTGGGCTGGGTTTAAACCGTGCCTCCCTCCCCATCACCACCAATGACATGTACACTGACACCTCCAAACACAGCCAACCCCTCTGTGACTCAGGCAGACAGACAGACAGACAGACACATTGATGTTTAGGATCCCCTGAAGTGGAGAAGATCACATCCCTCACCCTTTAGGTCTGTCCTCTGGTTCACCTCCCCATCACAGGAGGTTTGTTGTTGGCTGTTTTAAAGAGTTCAACCAGCTCTATGTATCATCCTGAGGTCTCTGGAAACCAACACATCTAAGTATTAAGGAGTGAAAATTGAATGGGCAATTCTAAAGCTTTGGCATTTTGTCATCTTTTGGGATTTTTGTAGATGTTCCTTTCCGGTTCATTCCAACAATTAATTTGCCACAATCTAATATTTGACTTGTGTCACATATTTATAATGTGCAAATATGGTTCCACAAAATCTGTTACCTTGTCAAATCTCAATTCAAGTGTGGGTGGGTCTGTGTGTGTGCCCTACATTTTCATGTTCGCACATACCAAGTGGGCTTTGGCGAGAGACAACATTTCCCCTTCTCTTAATTATGGATGATAATGTTGGGTCTAATTAATATCTGTTTCATTAATGTGCTCTGACACATTCCATCCCCCCATTGTGTCTTCAGCCCCACAGCTCCGACTACTTGTGTGTGTACAACCCAACACTGGGATAACTCTCACAGCAACGTCTTGGTTTGATTAACTTCCTTGGTATCTTATTATTTGTTATTCTTTCACAATATATTTCCTATTTTATAGTTGCAACATGTAAAGTGTTGGTCCCATGTTTCATGAGCTGAAATAAAGATCCCAGAAATGTTCCATACGCACAAAAAGCTTATTTCTCTCAAATTTTGTGTGCAAAGTTTACATTCCTGTTAGTGAGCATTTCTCCTTTGCTAAGAAAATCCATCCACTTGACAGGTGTGGCATATCAAGAAGCTGATTAAACAGCATGATAATTACGCAGATGCACCTTGTGCTGGGGGTAATGTTGTTTTAGAGAATTTGGCAGTTCTTCCAACCAGCCTCACAACCGCAGACCACGTGTATGGCGGTGGGTGAGCGGTTTGTTGTTGTCATCGTTGTGAACAGAGTGCCCCATGGTGGCGGTAGGGTTATGGTATGGGTAGGCATAAGCTACGGACAACGAACACAATGGCAATTTGAATGTACAGATACCGTGACGAGATCCTGAGGCCCATTGTCGTGCCGTTTATCCGCCGGCCTCACCCCATGTTTCAGATGATAACGCACGGCCCCGTGTCGCAAGGATCTGTACACAATTCTTGGAAGATTATAATGTCCCAGTTCTTCCATGGCCTGCATACTCTCCAGATTTGTCACCAATAGAGCATATGTAGGATGCTCTGGATTGAAGTGTACAATAGAAAATTGACTGATATGAACTTCAACTCTGTAAAATGTTTCAAATTGTTGCATGTTGCGTTTTATATTTTTTGTTCAGTGTACATGCAGTGATGGAAATGACTTACTGGACGGTATGTGTACTTACTTTCAATGGACAGAAGTGCACAAATAATTGACAGGAGTGTTTTTTTTTTATAGAGAGCGGAGGGAGTGTTGTTGGCCGTGATGTTGGTTGACTCATGGTGAATCTTTCTTCTCTTCCAGAGTGCGGTGGAGAAAGTGTTTGTGGAGTTCAGCCACCAGGAGTTACTTCACTTCTATAACCAGGTCAGTGCTGTACGTTGGTTCTGCTTTCCACATCACTGACTCCTTAACACCCGCAGGCATGTTGCCTTTCTCCTAATTGTCAAACATTCTCTGTCTCCTTGCAGCTAGAGACAGTTCAAGCCCAGTTGGACTCCCTCACCTGATGCGGGTGCCATTCTATGTTTATATGATGACAGCTATGGAAGAAGCAGTGTTGTCATTAAAATTCCCCATGCACACTGACAGGACACCTATCATAACAATGTGATGGTATAATGAGGGAGATCTCACATTTCCCTGTTTGTTGAGTGCAAAGGATGTGTGTGTGTGTGTGTATATAACTGTAATCCAACTACATTTCATCCTTCAATTAAACTATTTTTCTACCTGTGTTTTCCGATGTGCAACATGAATGTTGTTGTTGAAATTCAGGCAATGTTATTTTTAGAAATGTTTCTATATGAATGCTGATGAAATGTTACTAATGTACAAACACAAAACATGATATCATGTATATGTAATCTAAAGCACTAGAGGAATATAAAAATGTTGTAATCTGAAAAGTGGCATTGTTATTTCTTCTCTTACCCCACCTGTAGTTTCATCAGATAGAAGTGSAGAGGCACAGTTCAAATCCTCATCTCCACACTTAGCAGGACAGACATTCCTAAACGAAGCACATTATTTTCAATTAGCTTTACAAAATGGAGCCATATTAAATGAAGCGTATTGTCCAACGGTCAAGGTTTCACCAAAACAGATAGCTACAGGTTTTTCTCTCCCAGGGTCTCACATTATCCCTTTCTCCTCACGTRATACCTGTCAAGTCCACATCACTCTGAACAAAAGAAGAAGAAACCGTTTCCCCGCCTCCTCCTCCTCTAGAGAAAGACAGTAAAACACTTTATGGCCTTGTATTACATGTATGAAGGTTTTTATTGAGCAAAGTTTTCATTTCAATTTGCTGTTTCCTACTTAACAATTATGTAGCCTTTGGTTGTTTTTGTATCAAACTTAGCAGGCAGCGTCTGTGTTAATGGGATAATAAGCATGTAGAATGGGCTCCAAAGCTGTTGTAAAACGGATGAGTTAGTCACTCGCTTAAGAGTAGGTTCAGGCAGCTGCTACATGCTTCTCTGCCGCAGGCAGGACAATTTGGAGAATAGCTGGGGAAAAATGAAACCTTTGCTCTACTTTCGTCCTCTTTGGAGTGAAGATACCAGGCAGTGAGCACTCTGAACCTGATGTTGAAATGCAAAAAACATCAAAAGTCACCTCTCTCTAGAAAACCTCTCAAGAACTCTGTAACGACTGTTATTTTACCCAATTTACAGTTTTGTCACCATGTGAAAAAAAATCACCAAAGTCACTGCCTGAGGGAGCTGTGTGTCCTACAGCATGGGGAACAGATGGCTGCTCACATCCTGCCGTGGAAAAAAAGTATCCGTTCTGAGTCTCCAACTGAGAGAACAGAACCGAGTCCTACTTGTGCGTGTGTGTGTCAAGGCCTGCTGGACAGTAAACACGAAGCAGTCAGGTTTTTATGGACAATTATCAAGGGTGGCCTGAACCAGCCAGCTCAAATAAGTGGATAATGCACTAATCCTGGATAAGACTGGTCGACCACTGCGCAAAGAGCGCTGGCCCTCAAATAATGGGCTGAGATGACGGCAGCTCTGGTACAAATGTGCCAAGCAGCAGACAGACAATTTAACCCAGTCACAAACTGACAACAAAAAAATAAACGGTCTGCACACAGTATTTAGTTGAGAGACTTGCGTGTTAACCATAAAGATGGACAATAACATTGAAAACAGAGGGGATACTCTGTAGTGTGCAAGTCCATCTAAGGAACTCCACAAGTCTTTGCTCTCCACGCTAAAACTTCACAGAGAAGAACCAGCGCTTCCGCACATCAACACAACTAAGTTAAAGTCTCATCTTGCTTTTAGTGGCAGATAATAGGCAACAGTTTTGTCCACTTCTAACATGGATCTCCGTGTGGAGTTACGCAGCTCATGTTAGGCCTAGTCTGTGTAGTTTTAAAGCTCATGTTAGGCCTAGCCTGTGTGGAGTTAACACTGCTTATGTTAGGCCTAGTCTGTGTAGTTTTAAAGCTCATGTTAGGCCTAGTCTGTGTAGTTTTAAAGCTCATGTTAGGCCTAGTCTGTGTAGTTTTAAAGCTCATGTTAGGCCTAGTCTGTGTAGTTTTAAAGCTCATGTTAGGCCTAGCCTGTGTAGTTTTAAAGCTCATGTTAGGCCTAGCCTGTGTGGAATTACTCTGCTCATGTTAGGCCTAGTCTGTGTGGAGTTAGGCCTAGTCTGTGTGGGGTTAGGCCTAGTCTGTGTGGGGTTACACAGCTCATGTTAGGCCTAGCCTGTGTGGAATTACTCTGCTCATGTTAGGCCTAGTCTGTGTGGAGTTAGGCCTAGTCTGTGTGGAGTTATGCTGCGCATGTTAGGCCTAGTCTGTGTGGAGTTACACAGCTCATGTTAGGCCTGTGTGCGGCAGGGCCTGTAACAGTGAGTTAGTGAGTGCTGAGGGACAATGTCTCTCAGACAATATATCAAGTGTTCTATGTCTATGGTGTGATTAATTATGTGATGTAACGGTGCGGTGGGTTAGGGTGGGGTGGGGGGTTCTGGATCCACAGCCACCTGGGACCGTGTGCATTACCAGACCTGAGGACACACAGCCCCACAACCCCACCAGCCCCCAACTTACTGTAACGTAGGGCCCACAGGGTCCTCTTCTCTCAGCCCGAGCCTCACCAACAATGCAGCCTCGTATCAAAATCTGACGCTCCCTTATCACATAGGTTCATGTCTGAAATCAGCAGAATGGGCCAAATCATCCGAAGTGTCTGGAAAACAAGTGTCATTGTTGCGGCTCCACTGCTGCTGTCCTTGTTGCCACCGACTGAGGTCTGAGTGGAGGCCATAGAGAATGATAGAGGCCTCTTGTGGCCAAAAGGCCGTATTAGTATGGGCAGCGCCCTTGAGGGCTTCCACCATTTTAATGTAGTCAACTGGGTGTGACTTCCAACTTCATTGGCTGGATCCCTCCTGGTGACCCTGTCGGAGTCATGTCCAACCGTGTCATCAGGAGGGATCAGCCAATTGTGAAGATGAAAACGATGTGAAGATGAAAATTGATTACTTTAGAATGGAGATAGCTTCAATGGCGCTGCCCATGCTKTCACAGATGCTATAATTGCACAGATAAATAGATGAGTCCTCTATCTATCTCTATGGTGGAGGCCGGTGTCTGCTGAGGACGTCTCCAGCCTTCTTGGCAGCACAGCGCCATGACAACACTAGCTTCTTCTTTCTTCTTCAGGCGGCGTCTTTTCTCTTCCACTCTGTGTTAGATCACCGCTTTAAGTCGTTTGCTCTCTTGCTTTCTCTCTCTCTTCCTCTCTCTCCCTCTGTTTACTGCAGATGTCCTTGTTTTTGTGTTGCTTGAAGCGTGGCGGCGCCCTCACTGAGGTGGCCGTTTTGTTGCAGTACATTGGGTAAATACTTGGAGACAGATGGGAGGTGGTGGTGGTACACATGGCAGGTTCAGGGAGAGAGGAGGTCTCTCCGCCCTCTGCTAACAGACTGAGGAGTGGCCGTCAGCCCAAACATACTGCTCAGCCCGCAGGCACTCCATCAAACAACCCCAGCTTTATTTTGATCTCCTTATTTATTTTGATATTCATTCGTGCCTGTGGTCATGCTGTGAGCCATATATCCAATGCTAACAAATTGAAGAGATAACACTACATGGTCAAAAGTATATGGACACCTGGTCGTTGAACATCTCATTCCGAGAGGTTGCTAGATCGAATCCCCGAGCTGACAAGGTAAAAATCTGTCTTTCTGCCCCTGAACAAGGCAGTTAACCCACTGTTCTTAGGCCGTCATTGAAAATAAGAATTTGTTCTTAACTGACTTGCCTAGTTAAATATTCTTTTTTTTTTTTTAAGGTTTTTAAAAAACAAAACAAATCATGGGCATTAATATGGAGTCGGTCCCCTCTTTGTTGCTATAACAGCCTCCACTCTTCTGGGAAGGCTTTCCACTAGATGTTGGAACATTGCTGCGGGGACTTGCTTCCATTCATTGAATGCATTCAGTTGTACAACTACTAGGTATCCCCTTTTCCCTTTCCATTCAGCCACAAGAGCATTAGCGCACTATGCATTGGGGCAGGTAGCGTTCTCCTGGCATCCTCCAAACCCTGATTCATCCATCGGACTGCCAGATGGTGGAGCGTGATTCATCACTCTAGAGGCCGCGTTTCTACTGCTCCAGAGTCCAATGGAGGCGAGCTTTACACCACTCCAGCTTAAGCTTGGCATTGTGCATGGTGATCTTAGGCTTGTGTGTGGCTGCTTGGCCATGGAAACCTATTTCATGAAGCTCGAACAGTTATTGTGCTGACGTTGCTTCCAGAGGCAGTTTGGAACTCGGTAGTGAGTGTTGCAGCCGAGGACCAGTGGCAATTTTTGCATGTAAATCTTGGTGGGGCAAACTCCACCCCAAACATGTATTTATGCATGCCAGCAAAGCCACTACACAACACTAAACAATACATTCATTGTTAACAGTATAACAGTATAACATTAGTTGTTAACAATATAACAGTGACAAACTGTGCCTACAGACTTTTAAGGCCTACATAAAGCTATCCTAATAGCAGAGCTTTCTTTTCAGCACCATGGAGTGAATCCTTACCACCGCTACACCTGACTAACAGCGGAGCCTTGTCTGGCAGCGAAACAGTTCATACAGCCTCGTTTACTGCCTTTTTTWAAAACATAGCTGATATGGCTGACTTGCTTAAACAAATGTGGTTTTTACTGACAATTGATATGTACAAACTATAGCATAAGGGACCAACAATGAGTGGATAAGTGGCAATCTGTCATTTCAATTAAGACTGTAATGAGCTATCTAGGACTAGACGTAGTCAATATAACTATTTATTCAGCACCTTTGAAATGTACAGCAACAGAAATCAGAACATTGGCCATTCTTACAGTATTCTCCCTGTATACCAAGTCAGAACTATAGGATAAATAAAGGGGGAATATAAGCACACAATGAAAGCTCTTACAATATTTGATGATTACGTTTCTCTAAAACAGGTTCTAGGCTACATGTGCACCACCAAGTCAGAACAGTAGGCTAAGTTATGACAGGAAAAGGAACCAAATTATTAGGGTGAGGCACATGGGCTACTAACAGTTTACTACACAACATACACTTAGTAYTACTTTCTTATCTACAGTATACATATCTCCCTGGCATATTACATCATTTATGCAGCAGCATACATTATACTTTTGGACTCACCTTGTGCTGTGCTGACTTGAACAGGTCCTTCTTGTGGGCAAATTTTGTAATCAAAGTCTGTCATTCTCTGGATTGGACCACGCAGCAGTCATACCGCTCAGGAAGGCGACGTGTTTGGTCTCCTAGAGATGATAATACTTTTGTGCGAAAAGTGCAAATCAATCCCAGAACAACAGCAAAGGACCTTGTGAAGATGTTGGAGGAAACAGGTACTAAAGTATCTATATCCACGGCAAAACGAGTCCTATATCGACATAACCTGAAAGGCCGCTCAGCAAGGAAGAAGCCACTGCTTCAAAACTGCCATAAAAAAGCCAGACTACGGTTTGCAACTGCACATGGGTACAAAGATCGTACTTTTTGGAGAAATGTATTCTGGTCTGATGAAACAAAAATAGAACTGTTTAATGGACAATGACCCAAAGCATACTTCCAAAGTTGTGGCAAAATGGCTTAAGGACAACAAAGTCAAGGTATTGGAGTGGCCATCACAAAGCCCTGACATCAATCCTATAGAACATTTGTGGGCAGAACTGAAAAAGCATGTGCGAGCAAGGAGGCCTACAAACCTGACTCAGTTACACCAGCTCTGTCAGGAGGAATGGGCCAAAATTCACCCAACTTATTGTGGGAAGCTTGTGGAAGGCTACCAGAAACGTTTGACCCAAGTTAAACAATTTAAAGGCAATGCTACCAAATACTAATTGAGTATATGTAAACTTTTGACCCACTGGGAATGTGATGAAAGATTAAAAGCTGAAATAAATCATTCTCTCTACTATTATTCTGACATTTCACATTCTTAAAGTAAAGTGGTGATCCTAACTGACCTAAGACAGGGAATTTTTACTAGGATTAAGTGTCTGTAATTGTGAAAAACTGAGTTTAAATGTATTTGGCTAAGGTGTATGTAAACTTCTGACTTCAACTGTATATTTTTTACATTGTTTACAAACGGTTATATGACACGTATTAATGCCAAAATACCATGCAAAACAGCCCAMAAAAGTATAATATACAATATATTAATAAATAAATAAATTGTAGCTAAAGAAGTGGGGCTCAAAACAGGTGGGCCCCACCTGCCCTGAATGCCGGGTCGCCACTGCTGAAGACAGACGATTTGTAGGTGCTTCAGCACACAGTGGCCCCATTCTGTGAGCTTGTGTGGCCTACCACTTCGCGGCTGAGCCGCTGTTGCTCCTAGACGTTTCCACTTCACAATAACAGCACTTACAGCGTACTGGGGCGGCTCTAGCAGGGCAGAAATTTTACAAACAGACTTATTGGAAAGGTGGCGTTTTATTACGTTGCCACGTTGAAAAATCACTGAGCTCTTCAGTACAGGCCAGTCTACTCCCAATGTTTGTCTATGGAGATTGCATGGACATGTGCTCGATTTTATACACCTGACAGCCGGAGATGTTAAAAAAATAGCTGAATCCACTAATTTGAAGGGTTAGGGGTTAGGGTGTATTTTGGCCATGTAGTGTAGCTTATAAATTGGCCTTAATACCAGGCTATGTCCGTATGTCGCAAAACAAGACTATCGATATTACTGGGAAATTGTGTTTTTCTAGATAGCACTTGTGAGTTACGAGCGAAGCTGACATTTCCGCAGTAATAGAGGAGCGAGATTGGAAAACATGAGAGTGATAACCATGATTCTCCTGTGTTATGTGTAGCAGTAGCTGTCTTTGTCTGGGGACTTATTGTAGAGTTCAGTTTTTCAGTACTGAAAGGGCCATCCCAACAAAACCTGCTCATTCATATTTCACCATAGCCAGAGTCCTAAAATTAGGACAGTCACATAAATTCTTAAACCTCTGAGAAAACCCATTTCATCCTTGAGATCTTCTAATCCCTACCACTTCCTCCTCAAACCCCTTTTTCTCTCTCTCTCTCTCTCTCTCTCTCTCTCTCATCCTATTGTTGAATGTCTATGAGGGATCAATATTGTGACATTCTATGAGGGGACATATTGTGACATGTCTATGAGGGGATCATATTGTGACATGTCTATAGAGGGGATCACTATTGGTGACATGCTCTATGAGGGGATCATATTGGTGACATGTCTATGACGGGGATATTTGTGACACTGTCTAAGAGGTGGATCATATTGTGACAATGTCTAAAGGGGATCAGGTATTGTGGCCATGTTCTATGAGGTGATATATTGGTGAACATGTCTAGGAGGGGGATATTCTTATTATGTGACAATTGTCTAAGAGGTTGGATCATGATTGGTGACATTCTAAGAGGGGACATATTGTAATGTCTATGAGGGGATCATATTGTGACATGTCTATGAGGGGATCATATTGGTGACATGTCTATGAGGGGATCATATTGGACAATGTCTAGTGAGGGGGATCATATTGTGACATTGTCTCATGAGGGGATTCATATTGTGACATGTCTATAGACAGGGGATCATATTGTGACATGTCAATAGAGGGGAATACATATTGTGACAGTGTCATGAGGGATCATATTGTGACATGTCTATGAGGGATCCTATTGTGTACATGTCTGAGGGGATATATTGTGACATTCCTATGAGGGGATCAATTGTGACATGTCTATGAGGGGAATCATAGGCACCATGATTAGATCACCATAGAAAGAAACCATCAACTCTTCTGCGGAAATGGATTATCCTTTTAGTGGTAGCAAAATATTGTTTATCATGATCGCCACCGCAGCACAGAGAGCAAGCTAAGCTATAACTAAATTACTGAAGCTCGACAGCAACAAAGCTTTTTATCCACTAAGTTCAAACAAGGTTGCACAAAAACTATTAATCAGAACATATAGCTTACTTTAGAAAGCAATGTATTTTATCATAATTCACAGTCCTATTATTAGTACTTAAGCTTAAGCTTGAAATGTTCTATGTTCTTATGCTTAACTCTCAAAGTATGAAGAGTACAACTGGAAATGTGGAAACAGCTATAACCTCTGGTGAAATACTGATACAAGACCAATGACCGTAACACTTCAATGACATGACCCATAGACTGAATACACTTCAAAGACGACATAACACCTTCAACCGCCACCTCAACCGTTAAACAAGCCGTAACACTGCAAGACCGTAAAACTTCAAGACCATGATCGTAAAACTTCAGAACCATGACCGTAAACACTTCAAGACGGACCACACTTCAAGACCGTAACACTTCAAGACCGTAATACTTCAAGACCGTAACACTGCAAGACCGTAAAACTTCAAGACCATGACCGAACACTTCAAGACCATGACCATAACACTTCAAGACCGTAACACTCAAGACCATGATCGTAACAAACTTCAAGACCATGACTGTAACACTTCAAGACCATGACCGTAACACTTCAAGACCATGACTGTACACTCAAGCCGTAATACTTAGACCGTAACACTGCAGACCATGATCGTAAAACTTCAAGACACATGACCATAAACTTCAAGACATGACCGTAACACTTCAAGACCGTGACTGTAACACTTCAAGACCATGACCGTAACACTTCAAGACCATGATCTGTAACACTTCCAAACGTAATACTTCAAGACCGTAACACTGCAAGACCATGATCGTAAAACTTCAAGACCATTGACCATAACACTTCAAGACCATGACTGTAAGCATTCAAGACCATGACCGTACACTTCAAGACCATGACT